>NC_059271.1:23920374-23967874 GCF_017591435.1 Portunus trituberculatus | reverse complement strand
GTAAAACTACAACTAGATAAATACAACTAGGTAAATACACACGCACGGACGTACGCACTCACACACACACACACACACACACACACACACACACACACACACACACACACACACACACACACCTCTAAACCAGTAATGAGAGTCCTCATCTGTAATTCGACAGACTTAGTCCTAAATCACTGTCAGTAAGTAGTTACTAAGTATCTACCTTAAATATGGAATGGTATATAATGTTTGTGTGAGTTTTCGATCTTACCTGGAAAGGTATCGATTGCGCTGGACGTGATCGATACATGGATAGTTGATTACACACACACACACACACACACACACACACACACACACACACACACACACACACACACACACCATAAGAACTAAGGCTTTATATTTACAAATTTGACATACTGCTCAATGGAGTAATATAATTTGTGAACAAAATGTTTACTTTAGATGTATCATTGACTATGTTGTCTAGTTGTACATGTACACCAGCAAGAAATCTACCTACGTATTCAAATATACAATATGATTATAAGACTATAGATAAATATAAAAGTGCGAAATTCTTAATGTTCAATGTGCTAACCTGTCCCACTAAACATTAATATTGATATGGCATACATTAATATCTATGGGTTACTCTAGATAGTTAACCTAATGCTCACCTCGAATCTTCCCGGATTATCTATGAGCATGTCATGTTTGGTGAGTATCCATGGTCATTTCAGCCATTAACTATGACGTAAAACATCTAAACATATTAATTGAAATAGTAAATCAATCCCTGCATAATTCATCCATATTGACAGCTAACGTGTAGGTATTGCCAGGGAGGTGAGGGAAGTCAGCACTACAGTACAGTAGTGACAGCGGAAGGCATTAGATCTGTGGACTTGATTTTCTTGGAAAGGAGAAGTATATGATTCTTTCCATTAATGTGGCCATTTTAAAAACATGTGGCGTTACAGTCGAGATAAGGCAGACAGAATGCATTGTTTTGCTTCTTCCCTAAGAAAAAAAGAATTTTTGATCTTCGATCTCCTAAGTAGCACCTTATAATAGTAGTTGAATACACACATTAGAATTCTATGTACGCCATTGTATTGTATTGTATTCTTTTACGGAAATACACATCCTTTGCAGTTTACAAATATTTCAGCTGTGCTGGCTATCACAGATGGAGGCCAGAGTAACCATACTGCTCATGAGTTGCAGCATAGCTGCCGCAAATTTGGCGAAACAGCGAGGTAAGTCGTATGGACCTTTCAACTAGAAATTTCCTAATATATCACTGACAGCTGATCATGTGTTGGATGCTCTCCTTTTTTCTCTGAATTGTAGATTTGAGCAAAGTAGTGGGTGTCGGGACCGCTGGGGCGCTGGTGTCCTCACTGACAAACTCATCGTGCTCTATCATCTTCATCTCAGATGACTCCAGCTTGTCTTTGGTCTTATATAAGGTGATGTGTGTTAGCCTGTTTTGTGATATAATTCTTTTGAAGACTGTCAGACTAAATATTTGTCGGCGACGAATTATCTTCTGACAACTAATGATGTGTTTGGTAGGAGTTGACGGAAAGCTGGCGAGAGCTGCAGGGCACGACGATACTGAAGATGTCACTAACTGGTGAAATCCATAATGTAACCCAACACCTTCCTGAATGGGTTCCCCATGCTCGTAAGGTAGGTAGGATGGATGAATGCTTGTCTGTAGCGGCGCCTCTAACTGACAGTGAATGGAGTTGAGCTATAATAGAAAAGGACCCAAACCGTCAAGCTTTTAGCGTTCGCTGGCTGGTCAGCATCGTCTCGCAGTACAGAGTAGTCATCTCTAAACACTATAGTATGATAATCTATTGATTTACCATTCTTTTACTCCTTCCAGTATTTTTCTGTTGTTATTTTACTACGGTATTTCTTAATAGTTACTTGAGTTTATAGGTCGAACATCATTATATAGAGCAAAATATAGTCACCTGGTGTACCAAGCCTATTAATTTTTATAGAATCTAATGCAGAAAAAACCTTAACACACATTTCACCTCTCCTCTGTAGACGTTAATGTTTCACAAGGAAAGTGTAAAACAATTTTTATTCAGCTTTCTTTATGAGAAAAAAAGAAAATTTGCGGCCGAAACAGAAATACCCCGAGGTTGTTGAAGGACGGCCTTAACAGACTGCGTCCCACAGAGCACGATGTGAGGCGACCGCCCCACGAACCAGCATGACTTGCAGAAAAAAAAAATCTAACTATCCTGTAATATCGTGTAAAAAATTCTGGAGTCGTGAAACATCGAATGACGGTCTAAGGTGTATCGTCAAAGTCGTGTATTTTTCTTGATTCATCCTGGAAAATAGTGCACCTCTTTTTTTTTGCAATTCATCGTCGAAAAAAAAAAACTGTTACAAACCTATCGTATCGATATCGTGTATGTTCCTGTGATTATCGTGTGGCATTAATTGTATTCGATGGTTGTCGTATTTGTGGCCTCCTAAAAACTGTACGACAATCCAGATGATAGCACGATGACCAACTAAAAGCCAAACGATGATGGAACGATAACATAACAAACCTACCATAGAAATCACACGATACACAGGGATCAATCACAATTGGAAATCGAATCTTGAATGCGATCCCTCCATACTCACGTCCAATGGGCCTGCGATGTCCAAGGATGTCCCAAAGACGATGGGACATCATACCCACGCATGCCTTTCCTGTGTCCCATCATCTCCGGTGGGTAAACTGGGGCTAGCTTTTTTTTTTTTTTTTTTTAACTGGCGACAACGCACGAGCTGTCATACTGGTCACGACGATTCTAGTGACAACGTTTTCGTGCGTTGCTGCCAAACGTATGTTCAAAGACCGGTCGTAGCTCAGTATTTTGACGATATTTTAATCGTTCGATGTCGAACGATGTCGTTAGCAGCACGTACGACATCGTACCTCTCCATAACGTCATCGTACGTCATTATATGTCATCGTACGCCCAATGAGATGGCTTTGGTTTTCGTGACTCTCTTCCCGACAGTCAAATGCAGCGCTCGATTGTCGTAATGCTTCTATGATGTCGTGTGACAACAAGGACATTTTACATCTTACGACAGGCCAAAAACCGTTAGAATGATGTCATTGCTGCAGGCGACAGCGCCCTCCTATGACCGTCGGGGACATCGTAGTAAAAAAAAAAAAGCTGTAGTGTGACCCCAGCATTAGATAACATCGTTAGGTCTCTGACGCCATAAAAAGTTGCAGAAGTACGGTTTGGTTGGCAATAGACAATCTCATTATCCGACTTTAATTTCTCAATTATAAAAATAAACTTATTTACGGGCCTTCATATATTCATGGTTTCTTCTAGTCTACTAATTAGCCTAAAAGAGAAAAAAATATTGTAATAAATCGAGTTATCAATTGAGGAGCTAAATAATTTTTATTCCAGGGATAGAGATGGTACAGAAAACACACAACGCATGTATATAACCTTAATTCTACTATTAAAGCGTTAATGTCATAGATACAAGTTTAAAATACTTGAGCTATATCGCTGTGATTGAATATCCAAAAGTATACATTATGCAGTAGATCAACTTTACTGTGAAATATTACGATATTCCGTGAATCTGGCAACTGTCCTAATGGACAATCAAGCAGGTTTCACAAAGCTGGTGAGGTAATAAACTGGTTCTCACTGATGGTGTAGTGAATGGATGAATAATTTATTAACTGTGTCCTTTAAGTTCTTTTTACATTTCTGCTGGCGCGCTTCAACCATAATCTAAGTTAGTGTCTTCCGTCAGCAGGTGCGGCAGGTGACGTGGTGCTCAATGGCGGTGGTGGTGAGTCAGGAACCAGAATTTCTTACCGCCTTCGCCGAGTGGTCTCTGAAGGGCAGGCTGCTGGTGTGGTCCACTAGGCTGGTGGTGGTGACCCGCTTGTTGCTTCCACAGCTCCAGGCCCTTCTGCCCACCTACTGGACTTTCTCCATGATGAACACAGTTTTTCTCAACGTTGAGAAGAAGTCTTCTATCATAACGTATTATTGCGGATTTCATATAATTTTTAATTCTAGTTTCATGTAATCGAACGCTTCTACGATGCATAATAGCTATATGAATAAAATTTCCATATTCTATTAACATTAACGTTTAAAAGAATGCATGAAAATGGAAGTGAAGTAAATAACTTCTAATTCACAAGGTGCGTCTGGTATACATACCTGCCATACAGTCCGAGTGGTGGTAAGATAAATAAGGTGAAGGCCTGGACGTTGGAGGAAGGCTTT
Source organism: Portunus trituberculatus (assembly GCF_017591435.1). Taxonomy (NCBI): domain Eukaryota; kingdom Metazoa; phylum Arthropoda; class Malacostraca; order Decapoda; family Portunidae; genus Portunus; species Portunus trituberculatus. The sequence continues at coordinate 23,963,582 of NC_059271.1, read as the reverse complement.
TACAAGTACCATAACCTGCTTCCTTCCAACGAGAAGTTTGTAAAGTAAGCTATGCACGAAACATGACACATATATGTATATGTACGTACGTATATATGTGAGTATATATATATATATATATATATATATATATATATATATATATATATATATATATATATATATATATATATATATATATATATATATATATATATATATATATATATATATATATATATATATATAGATAGATAGATAGATAGATAGATAGATAGATAGATAGATAAATAGATTATTTCTCTAACTGAATAACCTGCTTCCTTGATCTGCACAATAAGATGAATACCCCTTGGTTTTCACTATATTAACAAAAAGAACTGATTATCACAAAATGTTATTGTGCAATAATACGTTAGGGATGCGGAAAAGTCGCAGCATGTTAATGCTCCCCAACCAAGCCATGCTAAGGCAAGAATACAAGTCAGCGGCGGTAAACTGAGGGATACAGTGATGTCATGGCAAGGCTAAAATGGGTTGCTCACAAGACGGCTATATTTTTCTTGCTATAAGTATTGGACCCCACCGCCAGAGGGAGCAGATACATATGACTTGAGGCATATTAATTGTGTGTTTGAAGAAAATAATGATGTTATTTTCATGAGATGTACGTATACATCACTGGATCAGTTAAACATTTATTGTTTTCAATATAGTCTTGAATACTGAACTTCAGTTTCCACGGAGCAATGGTGAACGTGACCCCCATGCCGTTCATGCCTCACTGGCGCACCGTGACTCCCGAGGGATCGTCCATCCCCATACATGAAGGAAGCGACTATGAGCTACTAATGGCTGTAGCTGCCACGCTCAACTTTTCCATCAGAACCGTGCCTTGCAACTCCTGGGCTGAGGTGAGCGGTGGAAGAAAAGCGTGAGTCGTCTTAAATAAACATTTAGGCCGAATATCAAGACTTCACGACGCACGTTTTCTCTATCCCACAGGCAACAAGACTGGTCGAGGAACGCATATCGCTGATGTGTCCCATCTATCATAACAAGCTGACTGTGAGAGCGGAAAAGTATGATTTCTCCTTTACCTATGAATTCTCTTTTCTGTCCTTCGCGATGGCAAAGCCCACACAGAGGCCTCGATGGCAGAGTCTGTACTATCCATTATCCCATGAAGTGTGGCTCATTGTGCTGGCCACTGTTTTCTTCGTTCCAGTAGTTTATATTTCGGTAAATATCATGGATGTAATATTAGTAAAATTTTCACTGCATAATTGATAAATCTCAAGTTATAGGTATATTGCAAATTGTAATAAATATATTATCCGTCCAGGTTAACTTTGTGCAACAAGCAATCCATGGAGAGAAACTCTGGAGTGCCGGAAGAGTGTTCCAAGACATGGCTGGTTTAATTTTGGGGCAAAGTCTTCCATATGAGGTGTCCTGGTTCACTTCCAACCGAATCCTGCTGGCCGCTTGGTTAGTGTTCGTTATCGTGTTCGGATCGGTCTACAAAGGGAATTTGACAGCACATCTTACCTTGCCCAAGTACCCTTCTCGCCCAGAGACCCTGAAGGAACTCGTGGAGACTGTGGACAAGTACAATCAGGAGAGAGAGAGAGAGAGAGAGAGAGAGAGAGAGAGAGAGAGAGAGAGAGAGAGAGAGAGAGAGAGAGAGAGAGAGAGAGAGAGAGAGAGAGAGAGAGAGAGAGAGAGAGAGAGAGAGAGAGAGAGAGAGAGAGAGAGAGAGAGAGAGAGAGAGAATTTTGGATATTAAAAGAGCGTGGATATTCAAATATTATATATAAAAAAAGAAAGACATTACTATTAATTTGTATTTAATACCATACCTCTTTGGTTCTCAGGGTGACAATGCCGGATTATGGAGAATCGTTCCTCAAGTATTTTAGAAGGTCAAACTCTCCTTTATTCATCGCTCTAGGAAATCTGATGGAGTTAGGCCCGAATGCGGTGGAGGGCCTGCAGCGAGCACTGAGGGCCAAGTGAGACCAAAGGAAACTTCTGCATGATTTCCTTTTATTTATGGATTAGCTTACATGCTTACATTTTATGCTCATAAGTAGAGTACATGATCCTGAAGGGGTAAAAAAATATCGATGTGTTTTGAAGTAAACTCAGCATTATTCGAAACAAAATTAATGTATTATATTTGTTACTACACCCGTCCTCCCACACACAAACTTACCTTATTTCACGATATAATTACATCCTATTTGTTCAGTTATGCCGTTGCAAAAGAAAAAAAAATTAAATCCATTTACACCTTTACCAGTTGAGCTTCATAGAATATAATTTATCCAGCTTCCAAACACTTGATTGAGTAATCATGATTAAATACTCAAAGTTTCGGTTCTATATTGTGTCTGGTCTGCAACCGTTAATAGTCATGTATATTAACATTTATACATGAGTACATATATATGGTTCTATTACCTGTTTATCAATTATGTCACTGTGGCAAAGATAGTCTATTCAACATTCACACTAACTTAACAATACAAGAAAGAAAGATGCTGGTATTACTTTCTCATTTTTTCTACAGATAACAAAACGAAGTTTAGGTTGTGAGCTGTTCCTACGAGATATGATAGTTTTATTCACTTTACGCTGCCAAATACATCTTTCTCTATCTTTACATCAGGGAAGCTCACGTGAGCGGCAGAAGATACCTAAAGTACCAGGTAGCAGACAAGTTCGGGAACGAGGACGGGACTAACCGCCTGTATGTGGGCCGCGAGACAGTTTTCCCTGGCCATTCGGGCTGGCCCATCCCCCATGATGCACCCTACTCAGAACAGCTTGATAATTCGATTATGGCTGTTCTGGAGGTAAGTACATGCATTGTAAATGTAGTGTGAATCACAACCAGACCTGCAGATATTGTTAGAAGTAGGAGAGCGTATTATCTCTAAAAGAACAAGGAGAAAATACTTATACACGCATACAGTGTGAGGCTTCCGTTAGAAGTAGGAAGTAAAATTTTAGCCAGCAAGGTCGTCAGGAAGTGACCAGGCGAGTCTTGGAAATCTGCAGGATGAACCTCGACGATATCAAGAATGATATCATTATGATTTTTACAGGTTATGGAGCATTACCATATCATATAACGAGACATGTTATTTATCGACAAGCAGTAGTGCATGACAACAATACTGATGTAATTGTTAATAAATGGCTACGTGGCATCAAATGATTTACACCTAGACCATGCCTATGCCATTCAAAGCTCGGCTTTTCATATATTCTAGGAATTCATTGTTAATTCCTACCATTCCTTACAACAGGCGGGACTGTACGAAAAGTGGACGTCTGACATACTGGCCAAGACCATAATGGAGCGCAAGCGGCGGCTGCGACAACCACAACAGGGAGACCATCAGAAAGACTCGGCACCCAAGAAATCCTCCCAGAGCCTCACCATCACCCACACGCAGGGCGCCTTCATCCTCCTCCTGCTGGGCTTAATCCTCTCAACCATCACCTTTGCCGCAGAGATGAAGTTTCCTTAAACAGAAAACTGTTCCTATCAAGTGTATTTGATTCTAAATGCCACGAGTTATTGTATTGTTTATAGTGCCTGTGTGCGTATGCGCGCGAGCAGGCACTCACGCACGCGTGCACATATGCACAGAAACCCGCGTGTACACACACACACACACACACACGCACACACACACACACACACACACACACACACACACACACACACACACACACACACACACACACACACACACACACACTGCGAACTACATCTAGAATACATGTGACCATTGTCGTATTATTATAATCAGACTATGTTGATATCACTATAGAATAATGTATCACATATATCAATTGACATCAATGAGATTATGCAGCGCAGCACATTTTCTACTTTTAACTTCGAGAAAATCTTGAAAATGTCCAGAAATATAAGCTATGTGACACGTCCTTGAAAATAAGGCTAGAATCCATGAGATAAATAGTATAGGACTGGAAACAACAGAATAAAAAAAATATCACTTTATCTACATAGAAAAAAAAGATGAAAAGTGTTAACGAACAATGAAAAGTTGGCAAAACTAACAAATAAAGAGTAAGAAAAGATAACGAAGACAACATTTGCTCGTGAGTAATGTGGTGTGCTGGGACTGTATATCTAAATACTATCCGCTCATACACAAGTAATGTACTACTCTAACCTGAAGACTGACTGAGAAACGAAGTGATGAGCAGCGTCAGTATAACAGTAGGAGATTTATAGTAATCATTAAATGTCATTTGGAACGACTGAATAAATTTATTGCATTGAAATACTACAGGATATTTATTTACTGTTTAATTGTTTTCTTTTCTTTAATTTGTTGTAAGAGCCGTTAAAGTCTCGCAATGATGAAGTAGCTTCAGGATTTTGCAAAATAAAGATTGTTCTATTTCTATATTTCAACAAAACTTGGAAGGGCCTTTATCAGTTTCATCAAAATATTAATAGATAAATTGGCTTATGATGATTGTTTCTTCTAATGTATTACTACATTAAGTTTTCACAAAATATATCCACATTAGTTGCACAGACTGTGCCCAAGCTATGGCGAAATAAAATGTTCTTCGTCTTGTAATGATCACTGAATTTTTTATATGTGAATTACAAGTAGCTACTCCCTCAAGTAACAACATAAGTAATGAAATGTTCCCTCACCCATTTGTTCGCTCCTATCGCGGACGCAGCCTTAGTAACGGCTTAAAATATGCATTGCAAAACAGCTCGTAGGGTCTTTTTGAATGACAGGAACAGCTTGAAGTCGTAGTGGCAGACTGACGGCCATAGATGCTTTGATGGCTCGCGTGGAGCAGAAGCCGTCATTACGCTTGGATGCCTCGTTGCTAGGGTGCTTGGATGACCCGCGTGGAGCAGACACAACCATAAACATGGTAGCGTACCAAAGCTGGAGGCGATGAAGTCTGAGGTAACACTGGCAAGTAGGGCCACGTGGAGCAGGAGGGGACAGGCATCCTACATTCCACCGTTGCCATATTCAAATACTACTTATGTCTTATCGAAATAAACAGTACAAAGTAAATATATGCTGCCAGGAGCCGTACATCCACTCAGAGTCTTTGAAGGACGCAACCAAGTCCTTCCCGCAGCTGGAATAGACAAAGACTACCGAGACTAGGATGAGGAAAATCGGGCAGAGGCTCAGGTCAAAACAGTGAATCTTGAGCTCACAGGATGGTCTAAACAACCGCAAGGTTGGGCTCTTTTCCTCACTCGAACCTACTTGGCCAAGCCAAGTAATGAAGACGACTGCAGTCAACGGTGAGGGTTGACCTCATTCCGCGTGGTACGAGGCCAGAGCAGCCAGAGGCCAGAGTCAAGTCACCAACAGATATGCTATGTGGGAATGGAATGTGGGGGAAGAGAGGATGCTGGCATCCTCAAAGTGGTATAAGGAAATTAATCTGTTCAGATGAAATATAATTCACCCACATGCTTAAGTTCAATGAGTATAAACTTTGACTAACTTTGTTTTCACAGAAGCAGCCATCTAGATGCAAGAAAGTACATCCAATATGAAATTCTGGACAAGTTTACGGAGGAAGCCGGAAGCACCCCTTTATACGTCACTCGTGGGTTCGTTGCTCCCACCCCTTGTGGATGGCCAATCCCACACGACGCGCCATACAAGGCTCAGTTGGACAGGTTGATCGTGGCCATCATGGAGGTGAGTCTTGTGGATTATTTCATATTTCAATATTGATCTGTATATCATATGATTTTTAAGAACTTAATGTTATTATACAATTATTAATACTAAAATTATACTTAATAGTAAAATTATACTTGGCGCTGGTCAGGCCACATCTTGACTATGCGGTACAATTCTGGTTCCCACATTTTAGGAAGGATATAGCTCTGTTGGAGTCAGTGCAAAGGAGGATGACTAAAAAGAATGAGGGATATTTCCCAAGAAGAGAGACTGAAAAAACTCAATCTGCATTCCTTAGAGAGACGTAGGTTAAGAGGAGACCTGATAGAAGTATTTAAGTGGTATAAGGGTTTTAACAAAGGGGTCATGAATGTAGTTCTTAGGATTAGTAACGGGGACAGAACCAAAAGCAATAGGTTTAAACTTGAAAAATTCAGATTTAGGAAAGAAATGGGAAGAAACTGGCTTTCAAACAGATGAGTGGAACGGTCTCAGTGGTCATGTAATCAGAGCTAAGTCAATAGGGAGCATTAAAAGAAGGTTAGATAAGTTCATGGATGGAGATGATAGATGGAATTAGGTAGCTTAAACACACAGGGACTGTCTCGTATAGGCCTGGCGGCCTCTTGCAGCTTCCATCATTTTTTATATTCTTATGTAATTATTCTCCAAGAAAGGTTTCCGACATAAATACACTACTGGGTGACTTGTCCACATGCAGGCTGGCCTCTATGATCAGTGGACAGCTGAGTTGATGAGGGAAACAAAGCTTAGGAGTCAGAGGAGACAACGGCAACGTCACGCTGCAGCTCACGAAGGCCAGACACAACAAAGGGCCGGAAATAAGGATGGTCTAACAATTCTTACCATTAACCACACGCAGGGCGCCTTCATTCTTCTCCTGCTGGGTCTCGTCTTTAACACACTCGTCTTTTCTAGCGAGATGTTTTGTAAGATTTAATTTTGTTTAAAGTCTTTGGTCATAAAGCATTCAAAACTAAAACTTTTCAAAGACAAATATACTCATTTATCTCTTCATGGAAGTATATCTATGGAAGAACTATACTGGGAAAAATTGTTCAATGAAAGAATGATTACTTAATTCATTAGTTCAAATAAAGAGGAGGCTATATCACAGCTATAAGGCACCATTAAAATATGTCAAAAGCAACTAAGTTAGTGAGTTAGATTACTCATATTGAAAAACAATACTATGGTTAAATTACGATTTGGAACCCTGCGGCGGTATTAATAAAAATTGTCTCAGACAAACTATTAGTCTTAGATTTCATCTTAACATCCCGAATTAGTCTTAGATCTGAGCCACGTCCGGAAGTGGATTATCTTTAAGATTTTACGTTGAAATCAATTTAACAAAGAGGGACGACTGTCAAGGAGCCAAAAGCCGCCTACTCGAGATTTATCAGCACCTTAAGGATGTTCCAGATGGCCTGGGTGACTACACCTGTAAGAATGTTATTTATGACAGACTTGGCAGAAGAGTCGGGGAGAGTTTGGAGAGCGGCACGGGAAGAAGTGATGGGCCGACGCTAGTAATTAAATCATAAAATTCAGTGTTAATTACCCGATAGGGAATGCAACACTCCAATTATTATTAGTTTGGGTGTTCCCATGTCCTGTTTTTGGCGTGTCTCATTTACCTTCTTTGTACTCGTAATGAAGCCCCATGCAGCTTTATCGCGTGCGGACTCAATGGTTTTAGGACTATGCGGCGAAGATTCAGCGGCGCAGAGAATCACCGGCGCAGACTATACTCCACAGAGTCCGTACTTCGCTCAGACCGTACTAATTCAGCCGCCCTATGGGAGAGTGGGAGGGTCATGGTAGCTTCATCCTTCTCCTCCTCCTCCTTCTGTCTCTCCACTTCTTTTTTGTTTTAACTGTTGTTGTTGTTGTTGTTGTTAAGATGGGTCTTTTCTTAAACTTGGCGACATGACACGAACTGACCGTAACACTGTTCAAACGCTAATTTCGCAGGAACTACTCGCCCGATCGTAACGAAATTAACCCCAAATGACACCACAACGCTTTCAATTTTATATGGTATAATTTCATATCTTCTACTTGAAGTCATTCGGTAACTAGCAAAAACTAAAGGAGAGTCCAAAATGAAATCACCAAAAAAAAAAAAAAAAAACACTCTACTAATTCTTATGAAACATACGCTTTTTTGTCCTAATTTAATTATAACAAATTTAAAGTTCTTTTGCGCACGCGCAAAATCCAAATATGATTTTTTTAACCCTCTCTCTCTCTCTCTCTCTCTCTCTCTCTCTCTCTCTCTCTCTCTCTCTCTCTCTACACACACACACACACACACACACACACACACACACAATATATCGGTAAAACACAGGTCCACAATATACCAGTAAAATGACTCTGAAGGCGATGAACGAGCGAAGCTATAAGAGAGAGAGAGAGAGAGAGAGAGAGAGAGAGAGAGAGAGAGAGAGAGAGAGAGAGAGAGAGAGAGAGAGAGAATGCTTAAAAAAATCATATTTGGTTTTTGCCCGTACACAAAGGAACTTCAATTTCAACATTACGAATTTTGTTATGATTGAGTCAGCGTAAAAAAGGGTAACTTCCATTAAAATTGGATGAATAATTTATGAGAAATCTCATTTCGACATCCCTGTAGTTTTTGCAAGTTACCCATTAAGATCACCCAGTAGAAGATATGAAATTATACCATATAAAATTTTGAGTTGTGTTGTCATTTGGTCCACACACGCACAACAGCTTAAGTTTATTAGCTGCACACTTTGGACACTTAGTCCGGTAACAAAACGGACTGACAGTCGCAGGAACAATTTCGGAATGTTGCGTTCGCTATCCAGTCGCCACTGAATGGTGGAGCAAATCATGCTACATGTTTCCTCATAATACTGACTGCATGAGGAACGAAAGTCTTGCCACAGGTCCACCGGGGTTTCCTATATTGGCTTTTTCAGCCTTATGGGTGATCATCTTTATACCAACAAAAAAAGGGTAATGATGTGCTGCTTAGTGGGAGGAGCGAGTAAGCTGGGCTCAAGCCCATAAAAACTGATACAAAATACACGTGCCTTGAGCTATTTCCTTATACATATGCATAAAATTATGTGCTCATATCCTTACGAAATGTATGGTAAATTAAATATTTTGGTATTCCATTAAAAGAAATGTAAAAGGATTGCGTTAACTCAAAATTCAGAATGCAAGATTTTACTGTTTTGCTCTTACACCATTTCATACTGTGACTTTTAATATCTGCTCTCAGCATATGTAGACCAAGACCGAAACTCAGATTTAAGACTTATTAAGAGATAAAACAAATTTTAAGACAAAATCTAATAATCTTTGTTAATACGGCGCCCGGAATTCATAAAAAGAGCTGTCATAGCGGCCGCATCCCACAATCCGCTAGCCTGCCTGAACTTGCGATCTTCTGAAACACTTGACACTGAAGACCCAAGCACGTTTTTTTATCAGGTTATGGAATGCTACAGAAATCTTCTTTTTTCAAATAACATATTTTACACATCTACACATTTTACATATCTAGTAGAGAAAATACATGCTTGAGAAAACAACAAAACGATTAGTACGAGCAGTAACGTCTTGTATAGTAAACGCCACACCAACTGACCTCTGCAGTATCAACACTGCTGGATGTTCCAGTACCTTAGTATTTTATCCTAGTTTGTAGTATGGAATACGCAAAGTGATCGAAAACAAGATCTGGTACTTATAAAATATCAATCACAAGCCTAGAATTATTCCATATATCTACCAGCAAGAAGTACCTCCGAAATATGAATGGCTTATAAATCTGGCTCTCTAACCAAGGACAATATGTACTCTTCTTTTGAAAGAGTTAATAAGTGAATCTACTTATTCAAGTGTGTGTGTGTGTGTGTGTGTGTGTGTGTGTGTGTGTGTGTGTGTGTGTGTGTGTGTGTGTGTGTGTGTGTGTGAGTGTACAAAAGGTGATTTAATTATTACAAAACGGGAACGTTGCGCTTAAGCCAATCAATATACATAACACATGCTGGTCAATCTCACGTTTTCTGCACATGGAGCAACTTTTGTGAAACACTATATAAACAAGGCTGCGCCGCCACAAGTTAACTGTTTTAGCTCCAATGGTGGTGGCCACTGCAGCCGAGCACCAATATGCTCGTGAAGCTGGTGCTGGTAACTTGCCTTGGCATCGCAACTGCCCGTCCCAAAATGCGAGGTAAGGTCTGATAATGTCTATTTGCTTGTCGACATGTTCATATTCTTTTACTTACTTATGATACGTGAAACTACTACTACTACTACTACTACTACTACTACTACTACTACTACTACTACTACTACTACTACTGCTACTGCTACTACTACTGCTACTACTAAAAATAGAAAAGTTATTTGCAAATTAACTATAATTCAGCTACAAATAAAAAAAAGAATGACTGATTAGATAAACAAATAAGTGGATTTTAACTGTAAATAAGTAAATGAGTGAATGAATACTACAAATGAACAGGTGGGCAGGACATGATCCAGCAAACTGGTGTTGCAATAGCACTACTGAGGAACCCTCCAAGCGCTTCGTGCACCACCATCACCATAACCGACGGTACGACCACTTCTTCAGAGATAGTGAAGGTAAATATTATGTATCATATGCAGTGTGTATTATATATTAATAATATATGTATGTTTTTGTCTGGAAGATTGGTCAGCAGCAATAATTAATTTCAAGCTCCTCTGATTCGTCGATACCCACTCAGGGCGTCCCGGCATCTTCAACTCTGTATAGAAGCGGAATGTTTCATCCTTCTTGGGTTAGTTTACTATCGTATATTTCCATCGAATGAAGGTAGCAAGATAGCTTTGTTCCCTGAAATATTACATAGTCTCTGCACTAACATCAACTTAAAAATTCAAAGTGTACAATAGCTTATAAGTAATAATGAGCGTAGATTCTGCATACATTACTTCAACGTCCACCAACATGATCGAACCAAGATTAGCTGATCAGTAACTTGTCGCGTTTACTCTTTAGTCTCTGATCGCTGTGAAACTGAAACTGCACGGTATGAGAGAAAGCTGGTATCACTCATACATACAATAGTTTACTTAGAAATTTGTGTTATTTGCAGGATCATCTTGGAAAATCAGCTTGGAATCAATGGCAAGTGATGACAACATTTGAGCTGGATACAAAAAAGAGAAACATCAGCATTAACGATGGCCTGTCGAAGTTGATCCCCTTAGCACGTCAGGTAAGTCAGTTTAGCCTATGCAGGAAACTTTAAAGATATACTTTACAAGCTGTTTTACTGCTTACTTGTTATATTGCAGGCAGGCTAATGGATAAGTATCTCTAACATTGGTAACATTACAAAGTGCATCGATATTGCAAAGTGCTTTTCATAACAGCTGTATAGCGTCCATAGGTAGTGGTGGGTGATGCGATTAGACAGTACCTTTAGTACCGGTGAGAATGAGAGGGCAGTCATGGAGTGGCATTTCGTTATCTCACACACAGGAGGACAATTTTTTTTTTATCACAATGCTATAGAGCCGTATTATTCTTAGTGACGTTCCACTGTTGAGTCAGACAGCATGTTCTCCGTCAGCAGGTGCGTCTGCTATCGTGGTGCTCGATGGTGGTGGTTGTGAGTCTCGATCCTGACTTCCTCGTCGCCTTCGCCGAGTGGTCTCTGAAGGGCCGGCTGTTGGTATGGACCACCAAGTTGGTGGTGGTGACCCGCCTGACAATTCCACAGCTCCAGGCCCTTCTGTCTGCCCACTGGACTTTCTCCATGATGAACACAGTCTTCCTTAACATAGAGGGCGAATCTAAGCAGCCCCGGTATCGATATTTTGTCATTTGTAGATATATACTGATCTAATGATTAGAAAGGCCGCAATGGTACAGTGAAACCACGCGCGTTGTGGAGGATTAGTGGCCCCCAGGCTCATAGGTTGGAATCCTGATCAGGGAATGAAAGTAAAGGGCTTCCACCTGGGGTAACGGTTCCCATATGGGCAGTCTTTCAGATAGGAGGTACCCAAAGTACCTACTTTGGCCTGTAAATTCCCGTGAAGAAGCCCATATTGTATAAAAAAAAGTATGCATGGAAGGTGATGAAATAAATTAACCTTGTGTATTCATTTCTATTTAGTATTTTTTATAACAGCCGTTGCGTAATGTATGTGTACAGGTACGGTATGTATACGTACTTGCCGTACAGCATAAATGGAGCCCAGATGGTCAAGATCGCGTTCTGGACAACAGCTCACGGTTTCAAACACATCTCTTCTGTCTCTTATTTCAACGACAAATTCGAAAAGTTTGTTGTTCCATATAATTGTTCTGAACAAAAAATAATGTTCTAAAAAATAAACATTAATTTTCTAACTTTTCATTGATATTTACTTTTACTAATATACAGACAAACTTCCGCGTTCATTTTCCCTTTCAAGGTAACAAAACTGGTGGAAGAGCACACTTCATTGATATCTCCAATCCTTCATGGTTTCCTTCCTGAGCGTGTCAAAAAATTTGACTTCACATACATCTATGAAAATGCATATTTATCATTCGGCATGGCTAAACCCGATCTTGAGCCTCGATGGAAAAGCGTTTACTATCCTCTGTCTACTGGAGTGTGGACGGCAATGATTGGGCATGTTGTTTTCTTTCCATTAATTTTGTGGCAGGTAAATAATTGCATCTTGTTTATCAACTTACAACAGTACAATGTTATTGATAAACACCATAAACCTACCAAACACTGTATTCCACAGCTCATTCGTGCAGGACATGGTGAGCACCCAAATGTGGGCGTGGGACTGTGTTCCAGGATATGGTGGGGATGCTGCTTGGTCAGAACCTTCCTCGCCGGGTGTCCTATACCTCCTCCAGCAGGGTTCTGGTGGCTGCCTGGCTGGTGTTCGCACTAATCCTCGGGTTGGCCTACCGCGGCAATCTGACTGCTTCTCTCACCCTTCCCAAGTATCCACCGCGCCCGGAGACACTCATGGAAATCGTCGACCATGTTAACATGTAAAGTGTTCTGGTAATTTTGTACGTTCAGGAAAAACTTAATTATTTTCTTCATTCATAAATGATATTCAAGAAAGAAATTTGTCACAATGATATCATTAATATTCAAAACGGGAAAGAGATTGATCAGTTATATTCCTTGGCTTACTGGCACAGTACAGACATGTATAGAAATACATGTCCAAAATTCACGAGTCTTAAGAGCCGAAGCTCTTATATTGACAATGTGCCGTATTTATGCCCTACATACACTGTGCGCGATCACGGTGTCTGGTGAGTTACTGAAACAACTCCTGAGTTTATACACTTGCAACGAGCGACATGCGACGTTAGTCACCAGGCGACCGCTCCAATATAGCTATCGCGTAACATCGTGTAAAAAGATTCTGAAGTTGTGAAACATCGACTGACAGTCTAGAACGTATCGTGTTATTCGCGCATTTTTCCCGATTCATCCTGGAAAATAGCGCTCCCCTTATTTTTTTGCGATTTATCGTTGAAAAGACCATTACAAATCTATCATATCAGTATCAGTGTACGTTCGTGCGATTGTCGTGTGGCATTCGTTGTATTCGTCGCATGGTCGTCGTAATCGTCGTCTCCCAAAAATTCTTCAACAATCAAGATGATAGCACGATAACCGACCACAAACCGAACAATGATGGAACGATAACATAATGAACCTACCAGAAAAACCACACGATACACCAGGGTCAATCACAATTACAAATTGAGTATTAAACGATCATAATACAGTAAACACGATAAGTTGATGAATGTTTTGTAGACCTCCCCTGCGGTGATGAAGTGCAGTGAAATGGTCAAACGTGGTCCTGGTTCCAGTGCCTTCCTTTAATTTGTGTCCTGTCTACTTTTCGAGGTGTAATTCGCGGTAATGTTTCTTTGAACATGACAATTTGTTGTTAAACAGACAACCACTTGATGACAACTAAACAAATTACACGAATGCCATTAGACAAACACAAGAGCGACACGACCGTTTTTTTATGATTATACAATTATAAAGGAGTGAATCTCAGTAAAAAAGGAAGTGGTACAGTGGAACCATGTGCGCTTGTGGGTCCGAGGGGTCTCCAAGCGCACAAGTTCGAATCTTGTCCACGGTCCGAGGGCCATTGGGCTTCCTCACTGTCTTCAACGGTATCCTAGCGGGTGGGCTTTGAGATAGGAGGTACCCCAAAAACTACCGCTGTGGAACTGTGACGATTCCCGTGTGGACAAATAATTTATATAGGCGTGAATAAAAAAAAAAAAAAAAACGGTCGTGTCGCGCTCGTGTTTGTCGGTCGGCATTCGTGTAATTCGTTCAGTTGTCATCCTGTGGTTGCCTGTTGTCGTTGAACATCGTAGTGTTATTGATGTACCTTCGAGTAACATCTTATCTTATCGTGTGGATCGTGTGGCCATCGTGCTAGTGTCGTACTGGAATTGTGAAAAAGGATTGGTAGCAACACGGTATATCGTTAAATAGTCGTCCTATGCTCGTTGTAATTTAGGTAATATCGTATGCTCATCCCACAGCTGTCGTGTGACTGTCTGGCAGTTGTCGTGAGCAGGACGATTTGTCGGTTATCGTAAAAAATGCAAGTCATGCTGAATCGTTCGGCGTTCGCCTCTCATCGTGCTGTTTTGAGGGGACACGGGCTTTAACCGTTTTTCGTAAGTGTTTCATGTATAATGTAGGTTTACGAGTTCACACATGACTCATCTCTCATAGCTCGCCGCGCTCCAGCTTGTATCACTTGGAGCTCTTGCTTACTAATACCAACACAGCCAACACTTGACAGCCACTGGTGAGTTGAGGAGCGGTTAAGCAGCCATCATTATTCTAAATGTCATGAGGTCTGGAAATTCGTATATGACAGGCAGAATAAGAATGAACATGGGCAATGTTTGGCAGAATACCATAATACAAATGCCTAGTTTGCACTGTATTAGATAAGTAAAGTTTATCATTAAGGCTGAGAAAAAGGAGTTCTAGTTTCCTTTTATCCGAATTAGCTATATATATATATATATATATATATATATATATATATATATATATATATATATATATATATATATATATATATATATATATATATATATCACTTATTACGAGCCACAATACAGGAAATAAAAACTCTACTTCGTTATCGTACGATTACTGTTTATTTTTTCATTTTATTTTCTGACCATAAGTTACAGGAACACTATCTGATGTTAATTTTCATGTGTAAGGATACTTTTCACCTTTCAAATGTATTATCGATTCATTACTCTTTTTTTTCAGGATAACAATACCTAGTTACGGTACAAGCTTTCGAGAGTTCTACAGTGATTCAGAATCTCTGTTGTTTCAAACACTAGGGAACCTCATGAGCCCTGGAACTTCACTCACGGAGGGACTCAAGAGGACGCTGGAGAAACGGTAAGGGAAAAAAAAGAAAAGAATAATAATTGATCACAGTTTTGGCTCTTTTCACATCGGTATATAATTGATTTGCCTGTGTGTGTGTGTGTGTGTGTGTGTGTGTTTTATGTTATGGACTATAGCACCTGTAGGCATACTTGAAGAGTAAATGTGGGAAGCGCTGTTCAACTTCAGCCCATTAGTGGCGCAGGCAATTTAATTTATAGTGGTACCCTTATTAGGGCCCATATCACCACCCAAGCGCATCTTTGGTGTAACCACCTAGAACCAGGGTAACATGGTGACATGTAGGTAGCTTTAAACCACTCGACAAATGGCATAGCTTCAAAGCGGTATGTGATGGGATTCAAATCTACGCGTGAACGTCTGCCCGATCCCACGTGTGTGTGTGTGTGTGTGTGTGTGTGTGTGTGTGTGTGTGTGTGTGTGTGTGTGTGTGTGTGTGTGTGTGTGTGTGTGTGTGTGTGTGTGTGTTACAAAAGCATCATCTCCTTATAAACAAATGGCTTAAGCGTACTCCTAGCCTGTGAGACTCATGAGGTCAACTGATCCAAAATTAAAAGCCTGTACACACCTGCAAACATTGTCAGGATTGTCAATGACACTCAACTGTCCCCCTCTTCTATACCGAATATCTTTGGTTTGTCCTTTACTTATAATCTAAACTGGACTCTTCAATTTTAGGGCTAGGCGGGAACCGAGTCCGGAAAGAGTCCAACAATTCCGTCAGGGCCGACTAGGAACCGAGTCCAAATTCTGGAAAAAAAGAGTGGTAACGAGTCCAAGCGATATTTAATTTGTACGGCGCCTCAATATATCACACATTAATGAATGTGTTTTAAAAGTAATTATGAAACAAAATAAGTTTGATAAAGTACTGCTAAAATGAAGTAGAACGTACTGAAATTGCATGAATCGTATCCCTTCACGAATATTAAATGAATTGCATGAAAGTCAAAGATAAATTACGCTCAAGCAGTCCGATAGCAGCACCGCTTTAGTGTTGCCATAATTTTTTTTTTTTTTGCGTGTGCATTGGTGACATCACAACTAGGTATATAATAATGGGTGCCCATATTGCACGTAGCTGATAATAGGCTAAACCCCTCCAGAGGGAAGGTTTGTGACAGTTGCCGCCACAAAACAATTTACTCTCATTTTCCCAATGCATATGAACTTTCTCTTTATTCACTTGTTCTGCAATTCCTCTTTCTCTAATTATCATATATCTAAATTTCAAATTCAATTTTTTATTTTTTCAAGCGCACAGAGTTGAAGGTGTACAACTCACGTACTCGCCAAACCTGCGCGGTAACCTAACTTTTTTCAAGCAAACAACGTGACAAAATTAGCTTTGCTTTGTCAGCCATGGCACCCAAGAGAAATTGAATTGTTCCTGTGTGGAGCTATGTGGAGCAGACAGCTTCTGACTCTGTCAAATGCTTGGTGTGCAAAGATGCACTAAAATTTTGTGGTGGTACTTCCAGCATGTTGAAATATGTCCGCACGAGACATCCTATAGAATATGCTGAACTAAAAGAGGACAATGAATGTGACGTGTCTGAAAATGCTGCCACTTCTATTTGAGCTTAGCCCTTTAAAAATTATTCTGGCAAAAAGAAGGAACTTGACGAGCTGGTAGTCAGAATGATAGTGGAAGACCTGCAACCACTATCTGTTGTGGAAGACAAAGGGTTCAGGAATCTAATTCATGGACTCAACCGTAAATACGAATTGCCTAACCGCAGAGACTTATTTAGACTTATCCCTTATAACATCTTTTAATTGTTATTACCATAATCTTACACTTCATTTTATTTGTGAATAAATAAAATAAATGCATTAAAGATTTGTTTATTACATCACTGACATACGTAAACATAAAAAGAATATATAGTTAAGTAATAAATAACAAAAATAAACAAGCGTGCATTATTAAAAGAATCCTGTGTGTGAGAAACTAAAGAGTAAGCAAATTAATCATTCAGTATCTACATGACTTGGGAATCGGTAAAACTGCACGCCACACGGCTCCCACACTATCGCTGGGACTCGTTAAAGGCAGTGCTTGGTGAATCCAGCGCCTGGTAGTCACCACGCACTGTCAAGTCGAATCCAAGGAGAAAAGGAAACCCTGTTCCCGGACTCGCCTCGCGCTGGGATTCGTCTAGCAACGCGCTGGCGAGTCAAGTGTCTGGGACTCGCAACGATCTTTCCACCCGAGTCCTAGAGGAGAGCAAGAACCGGTTTCGGAATCGGTTCCCGCGAATCCGCCAGTCTTTGAACTTGGAACCTTTAGTTCTCAAGTCACCGAGTCATGCCCACCACTACTTCCCATGTCTCTTGCTAAAACAGCTTCTGTGAATTTAGGGGTTCTGAGGCGTTTCCACCAGTTTTTTCAACTGCTATCTCTGTACAAGGGTCTTATAGGCCCATGTACGGAGTATTCTTCTCGTGTATAGGGAGTTCCACCCATACAGTTTTATTAGATAGGGTGGAATAAAAAACTGTTCGTCTTATCAATTCCTCTTCTCTGGCTGACTGTCTTTCGCCTCTTTCTCACTGCCGGAATGTTGCATCTCTTGCTATCTTCTATTGCTACTATTATTTTGACTGCTCTACTGATCTTGCTAACTGCATGCCTCCCCTCCTCCTGCGGCCTCGCTGCACAAGACTTCCTTCTTCCTCTCACCCCTATTCTCTCCAACTCTAATACATGAGTTAACCAGTATTGTGTAGAGTGAGTGGTAGGGAAACACAAATTGATGCAAGGTATGTACTATATTCTTAAACGTTTGTTATACAAGCATCTTCAGAAAGAATAATTCTTTCTGAAGATGGTTGTATAACTGAAACTTTAAAGAATATAGTACATACCTTACATCAGTTTGTATTTTCCAAACACTCACTGTACACATTTGTCAAGATTAACCAGGACTTTCAATCATTTATACCTTTCTCTGGTAAGCTCAGGAACTCCCTACCTGCTTCCGTATTTCTAACTTCTTATGACTTTTTGGGTTAACTCTTTCGGACTTGCAAGTGGACTGACAACTAAGTGCGCCTTTTTTTTTCGTTTTATGTTGCCTTGGCCAACTTTACTCTCTTACATATAAAAGAAACTTTGAAAGTGTTTTGGAAAGTTTCGAAAGACTTTGGAAAGTTTAAAATATTTTCAATATAGATCTCAAATAGTTTTCAAACATTTTGAAATAAGTTTGGAAACATTTCGGAATTACTCTGTAAAGAGGTAGAGTTACTAAGTATTTAAAAAATAAGGGACATTTTGTAAAACTTAGTCCCCAAAAAATGGAAATCGTTCATAATTATTTCGAAAAAATATAAACATTAAAAAAACATTATAAAAAACATCTTTGAAACAGTTTTGAAACATTTTGAAGAGAGCTTAAAAAATAAAATAAAGAACAGGTTGAAAACATTTTGGAAAAATCTAGAAAGTTTAGGAAAAAAAAGAAAATGAAAGTAAATTTCCTGAGATGAAATAAGATCACCGGTAGACTTAGAAAGTTGAAGGAGCAGAGGATGTTGCATGTAATTAAATTTGATGTATCTTTGTTGTCACAGGAGCAGTCATATAGATGCAAGAAAGAATATTCAGTATGAAATTCTGGACAAGTTTACGGAGGAAGACGGAAGCACCCCTCTATACGTCACTCGTGGGTCCATATCCCCCACCCCTAGTGGCTGGCCAATCCCGCACGACGCGCCATACAAAGCTCAGTTGGACAGGTTGATCGTGGCCATCTTGGAGGTGAGTCTTGTGGATTATTCTAAAACTGAATATTCATCTTTATATAACATATTTGTTAAAAACCTTGTCCACATGCAGGCTGGCCTCTACGATACTTGGACAGCAGAGTTGATGAGGGAAACGAAGCTCAGAAGTCAGAGGAGACAGCGGCAACGTCACACTGCAGGTCACGAAGGCAAAGCACAACAGAGAACCAAAACTGAGGATGGTTTACCAACCCTTACTATTAACCATACGCAGGGCGCCTTCATTCTTCTCTTGCTGGGTCTCGTGTTTAACACACTCGTTTTTTCTAGTGAAATATTATGTAAGATATAACTATGTTAATAAAATCTGTAGTCATGAAACAATAAAATCAACAAAGTTTATATACTATCCAAACATCAATAATTGTAGTTTTCTAGTTTACTGTAGAAAACTAGCACTCACAACTACATATAAAAATGGGTCTGAGGAAAATTTTCCACTTTATTGCTTTATTTCTGCTTCTTTATAATTCTATTTGATATGCCCCTTTCCTCTAAAACAGAGTACTACATTATTTATTTCTGAGAGAGAGAGAGAGAGAGAGAGAGAGAGAGAGAGAGAGAGAGAGAGAGAGAGAGAGAGAGAGAGAGAGAGAGAGAGAGAGAGAGAGACGATCTCCTATCACAATAATTGGAAACAGCGGTTTCGTCATTTGATCTACCCGTGCGAGGTGTGTCCGGTGTGGGACACATGGTAACAAATGTGAAACTTCTCCCAGGCATGAGATTTAAGCGAAACGGATATGCAGATACTTTTTCTTCCCCACCTCCTCATAAGGAAGAATGCTGCTTTGTTTTCTCAGCGAATTCTTGAAAATACAGGTGTGCATAGAACTTGATTTCTGTGACACCTACATAGATAAATTGTTAGTGTATCTCGACTCTCAACATGAATTACTTTTAATTATTTGATTATGAATGCTACATGTCCAGAATAAAATGTATGATATGTATCTCATTAATTATTTGCCATCTAAATTTATACAGGTGCGGCATGTATACGTACTTGCAATACAGCCCGAATGGCTCCCAGGTTATCAAGATCGTTTTATGGACACCAGCTCACGGATTCAAACGTCTTTCTCCCGTCTTCTTTTTCCAAGAAAAATATGAAAAGTTTGTTTTGTTGTTATAATTAAACAATTTCTTGAAATAAGAAAAAAAATCTTTTATTTCATGATCATATTTATCTTTGATAAATTGTTGATATTTTCAGAGTTAAATCTATAGCGACGATTTCCCTGAAAACTTGGCTTTAACATGATTCCTTTACACTCTATCATTTTACACTGCACATTTTTAAAGTTTCCATGGCGCTAAAGTGAACGTGACATCTGGACCCTACATGCCTTACTGGGACGAAGAAAAGGTTATGGGAGCTGATGGTTCCGAGACAACTGTATTTCGTGGTTCTGACTACCGCATGTTTGAAGCCATTGCCTCGGTGCTGAACTTTACTTTCCGGCTGCTCCCAACATCTTCCTGGATGGAGGTAAGTTGTGAGGTTACGCAACCCGTAAGCTTATACAACGCCTTTTTTTCCTTACTTATTGTCAGCAGAATTCTAAAGCTAATAGTTGCGCCTAGCGCCTATGAAATTTTACTCATTTAAGTATCTATATTATTCTATCATATTTACAAACCTAATCGTAAAACAAGGCGGGAAAGATACGATACGGTCAGAAGCGCCTCATATAAAATTTAAAGATTGTCCATAATTTCGGTGGGCAGCAAAGACATGGTCGTATATGTATATCAGTACACTGTCTAAGAAGGTGTGTGTGTGTGTGTGTGGACTCAAACACTCCACATCTTTTTTTAGTTTTGTCATTCGGTATACTAGACCCATGTGTGATACAGACGTCCTGAAATGAAAACTAATTAAATCTGTGTGCATAAACCTGAGAGGCAGTGTGGAAGAGAAGGAAATGTACTGGCTTTCGTTGGTTCTTTTACTTCATAGTTTTCCCAATACACACGAATGCAGGTCAACGATGGAACCACATTTCATAGATATGTGGGGCGGATTCAGGACACACACACAGAGAGAGAGAGAGAGAGAGAGAGAGAGAGAGAGAGAGAGAGAGAGAGAGAGAGAGAGAGAGAGAGAGAGAGAGAGAGAGAGAGAGAGAGAGAGAGAGAGAGAGAGAGAGAGAGAGAGAGAGAGAGAGAGAGAGAGAGAGAGAGAGAGAATGTACAAATAAAAGATTCATTCAACGCAAAGCGTTATCTTATAACAATTTTCTTATGCGGACGCACTCATGTTACACAGAAGCCAATCAATATGCATAAAACATGCTGGTCAATCTCACGTTTTCTGCACATGGAGCAGCCTTTTGTGAAACACTATATAAACATGTCTACGCCGCCACAAGTTAACTATTTTAGCTCCAATGGTGGTGGCCGCTGAAGCAGAGCACCATTATGCTCGCGAAGCTGGTGCTGGTAATTTGCCTTGGCGTCGCAACTGCCCGTCCCAAAATGCGAGGTAAGGTGTGATAATGTCAATTTGCAAGTAAAAACTGACTGAAATGTATGTGAACTTGTCGATGTGTTCATTTTCTTTTACTTTTGATACGTAAAACTACTACTATTACCTCTACTACAAAAACTGCAATTGCAAATGAATAAATAAATAATTTGTAAATCGAATGGAATTCAACTACAAATAAAATAAAGGAATGGCTGATTAAATAAACAAATAAAGTGGACTTTTAACAGTAAATAAGTAAATAAATACTATAAATGAACAGGTGGTCAGGACATGGTCCTGCATACTGGTCGTGCAATAGCACTACTGAGGAATCCTCCAAGCACTTCGTGCACCACCATCACCATAACGGACGGTACGAGTACTCCTTCAGAGACCGTAAAGGTAAACAGTGTGTATCATATGCAGTGTGTATTATATAGTATGTCTAAGTCTTTGTGTGAAAGATTGGTCATCAACAATAAGCAATTTCACCCTCTAATTGGTCAATACCCACTCAGGGCAGCCCAGCATGCTGAACTTCTTAGAGAGGCGGAATCCTCTTGGTTTAATTCACTATATTATATTTCCATCGAATGATAGTAGTAACGTGGTCTCTGAATTAGAGTTTGGGTGCCCAACGTTGCCAGCAATATGTATTAGGCGTTAGGTACACCCTGGGTTATAGGACAAACAATCGAAGGGTACAAGGCAAGACGAAACACAGGTCATCAAGAGGAAAACACGCCCGTGAGCGCGTGGGTGCATCTGGAGACAGCATAGCCATGAAAGAGGCACCTCTCGGACAAGAAGGAAAACATTCAGAGACCTCCACACTGCCTAGGACAACGGAGCACCACAAAGCACGTTACAATAAATAAATATACGTAATGCTAATGCTAATATATATATATATATATATATATATATATATATATATATATATATATATATATATATATATATATATATATATATATATATGTGTGTGTGTGTGTGTGTGTGTGTGTGTGTGTGTGTGTGTGTGTGTGTGTGTGTGTGTGTGTGTGTGTGTGTGTGTGTGTGTGTGTGTGTGTGTGTGTGTGTGTGTGTATGAAAGGTAACTATCACAATTTAGCTTTGTTCCCTGAAACATTATATAATCTTTGCACTGACACAAGCTTAAGAATTCAAACAGAGTGTATAATAACTGATAGATACAATTGCTTGAACATACACCAGCAGGTTCTGCCGATTCGTAACTGGTCGTATTAACTCTTTAGTCTCTAATCGCATATGGTCTTTAGTCTTTATTCTGTGAAACTGTAAAGCTAGATGCACTGTAGCTGATATCACTCATATCAGCACAGTTTACTTAAAATTAGTTATTTGCAGGATCTTCTCTTAAATCTGTGAAACTCCTAAGGTAGTTGTACTGTTTCAATGAGAGCTGATATCATTCATACAGACAATAGTTCATTTAGAATTTGTTATTTGCAGGACCTTCTCGGAAGATCAGCGTGGAACCAGTGGCAAGTGACGGCAACATTTAAGCTGGATATAAAAAAGAGAAACATAAGCATTAACAATGGCCTGTCGAATTTGATCCCCTTAGCACGTCAGGTATGTCAGTTAAACCTATGCGAAACACTTTGATATTATCTTTAATACGGGTGAGGATGAGGTGTAAATCATAGTGGCAGTTCGCTATCTCACTCACGATTAGGAGGACAATTGTTTATCACAATGCTGCAGTGCCGTATTATCGTTAGTGACGATAAATTGTTGCCAGTCCGTCAGCGTGCCTTTTGTCAGCAGGTGCGTCTGCTGTCGTGGTGCTCGATGGTGGTGGTGGTGAGTCTCGATCCTGATTTCCTAGTTGCCTTCGCCGAGTGGTCTCTGAAGGGCCGGCTGTTGGTGTGGACCACTAAACTGGTGGTGGTAACCCGCCTGAATATTCCGCAGCTCCAAATCCTTCTACCTGCCCATTGGACTTTCTCCATGATGAACACAGTCTTCCTCAACATAGAGGACACCGCTGACCAAACCCGGTATCGATATTTTGCCATTTGTAGAGATATATTGATCTAGTGGTAAGGAGTATGGGTGGAAGGTGCTGAAATAGCTGAGCCTTTAGTATACACATTTTCATCTAGTATTTTTTTATAACGGTCGTTGCGTAATGCATGTGTAACAGGTGCGGTATGTACACGTACTTGCCGTACAGCGTAAGTGGCTCCCAGATTGTCAAGATCTCCTTCTGGACACCAGATCACGGCTTCAAAAACCTCTCTTCTGTTTCTTATTTCCAGGACAAATTCAAAAAGTTTGTTGTTCTAAATAACCGTTAAACGCTAAACACTAATGTTCTAACTTCTCATTAACGTTTACTTTTAGAAACATATTGGCAAAATTTGAATATTGAGAATGCAACATTTTCGCTAAATACTGTTATAATGGACGTTTTTAGTTTCTACGGTGCAAAAGTGAACGTGACGTCCGGAACCTACATGCCTTACTGGGACGAGGAAGAGGTGCTGGCCGCTGATGGTTCAAAGACAATCGTTTATCGCGGCTCTGACTACCGCATGGTGGATGCCATTGCCTCGGTTCTTAACTTTACTGTCCGCGTCCTTCCGACATCATCGTGGACTGAGGTGGGTTGTTAAGTTACATCAGGTAATCCTACCATGTGGTTGATCAGTCACCAAAATATATAGTTGGTTCTATAAACGGCTAAACTCTTTTATTCCTGAATTGACTGTGACATAACTGGGAAAAAAACATCAGTTTCGTACATAACTTCGGTTACTTAATAAAAAACGAGTAATGTTTGTTCGAGAGCTGTTTTGTCTCGTTACTTACACATATTTTTTTTTCTTCCAAGGTAACAAGACTGGTGGAGGAGAAGACTTCACTGATATCTCCAATTATGCACGGTCTCCTTCCTGAGCGCGTCGAAAAATTTGACTTCACTTACTTATACGAGAATGCATATTCGTCATTCGGCATGGCTAAACCAGATCTTGAGTCTCAATGGAAAAGCGTTTACTATCCTCTGTCTACTGGAGTGTGGACGGCAATCATCGGGCATGTTGTCTTCTTTCCATTAATTTTGTGGCAGGTAAATAATTGCATCTTGTTTATCAACTTACAACAGTACAATGCTATTGATAAACACCATAAACCTACCAAACACTGTATTCCACAGCTCATTCGTGCAGGACATGGTGAGCACCCAAACGTGGGCATGGGAACTGTGTTCCAGGACATGGTGGGGATGCTGCTCGGCCAGAACCTTCCTCGCCGGGTGTCTTATACCTCCTCCAGCAGGGTTCTGGTGGCTGCCTGGTTGGTGTTCGCACTAATCCTCGGTGTGGCCTACCGCGGCAACCTGACTGCCTCTCTCACCCTTCCCAAGTATCCACCGCGCCCAGAGACACTCAAGGAAATCGTCAACTATGTTGACATGTAAAGTGTGCATGTAATTGTTTTGTATATTTAGTAGAATCCAAAAATTATTCTCTTTTACAAGTACAGTGGATATATTGGTTACTACAATCATATATTTCATCATTACTATTTAGAATGAGAAAGAGATTGACATATATACTTAAATGGCTGCAAAATGGATGATGTCTAACAAAATGTAGTAATAATCACATCTAGTTTGCACTGTATTCTATGTTATATACAAGTAAATAAGAGATAACTTTCTTATGCTTTGTCTAGAGATTGTCTTCTTTTCAGGGTAACCATGCCTAGTTACGGTAAACATTTTCGTAAATTCTACAGTGAATCTGAATCTCCATTATTTCAAGCTCTGGGCAGCCTTATGAACTTTGGACCTTCACTCATGGAGGGCCTCAAGATGGCGATGGTGAAGAGGTAAGGAAAAGCTCTGGTGGATAAATGAGTCTCATCACCTAAACTGTCACTCAATGATTTGTCTCCCTCCTTATACCTTTTGTCAGATTTCTAAATTTTGCAATCATTATTCCAAATGTTCACTTGAAACATCTCGCTCTAGCGAAATAGTATATAAACACTCTTCTCTGAAAGTTTAAAATATCGTTTGGGTATGGTCACACTGAAAACGAGAAAGCGGAATAAATTTCGTCACCGAAAAGCACATACAGCAAATTTTATGATGAATTTCGTAATTTAACGTAGGAATAAAGTGTTCTTCATGAATTAAGTCTGTTAGTCAGTAATAAAGCTGACAAATGTCCGTTCCCATGGCAACTCCCTCCTCTAATGCGGCTACTCAAATTCATCTGAACTAGCTCGCTGTCAACTCTCGCACTTTTGTTCGCTCCTAATGCGGACGCAGCCTTAGTGACGGGTTAAGATATGCATTGCAAAAACGGCTTGTAGAGTCTTTTTGAACACCAAGAACAGTTTGAAGTCGCAGTGACAGACTGACAGCCATATGTGCTTTGATGGCTTGCGTGGAGCAGAAAAGGTCACTATGCTTGGATTGGGAGTAGAAAAAGCCAAGGGTGCTTGGATGACACGAGTAGAGCAGACACAGCCGTAAACATGGCAGCATACCAAAGCTGGACACGATGAAGTCTGAGTCAGTGACGAGTAGGGCCACTTGGAGGAGGAGACAGGCATCCTACATTCCACCCTTGTCACATTCAAATACTATTTATGTCTTCTTTAATACATAGTATATGTGGTCAGGAGGCACAATGGCAAAGCTGATATAAAAATAAATAGTACAAAGTAAGTATATGCTGCCAGGAGCCGTACATTCACCTCAGAATCTTTGAAGGACGGAAGCAAGTCCCTCCCACAGCTGGAAAGGACAAAGACTACCGAGACTAGGACGAGGAAGATCAGGCAGCGACTAATGTCGAAACAGTAACTCTTGAGCTCAAAAGATGACCTAAAGCCGGCAGGACTACGTGACCAAGCCAAGCGATGAAGAGGACCGCAGTCAACGGTGAGGGTTGACTTCATTCCGCGTGGTACGAGGCCAGAGCAACCAAAGGTCTGCGTTAAGTCACCAACAGATATGCTATGTGGGAATGGAATGTGGGGGAAGAGACGATGCTGGTATCCCCCAAGTGGTATAAGGAAATAAATTTGTTTAAATGATATAAAATTCACCCACATGGATTAAGTTCAGCAAGTATAAAGTTTGACTAACTTTGTTTTCACAGAAGCACCCATTTAGATGCAAGAAAGTACATCCAATACGAAATTCTGGATAAGTTTACAGAAGAAGACGGAAGCACCCCTCTGTACGTCACTCGTGGTTCCGTTTTTCCGTTCCCTTGTGGATGGCCAATTCCCCACGATGCACCGTACAAGGCTCACTTAGACAAATTGATTATGGCGACTTTGGAGGTAAATGAAATATTCCAACAGAAAAAAATGTGATGTGATATATTATATATATATATATATATATATATATATATATATATATATATATATATATATATATATATATATATATATATATATATATATATATATATATATATATATATATATATATATATATATATATATATATATATATATATATATATATATATATATATATATATATATATATATATATATATATATATATATATATATATATATATATATATATATATATATATATATATATATATATATATATATATATATATATATATATATATATATATATATATATATATATATATATATATATATATATATATATATATATATATATATATATATATATATATATATATATATATATATATATATATATATATATATATATATATATATATATATATATATATATATATATATATATATATATATATATATATATATATATATATATATATATATATATATATATATATATATATATATATATATATATATATATATATATATATATATATATATATATATATATATATATATATATATATATATATATATATATATATATATATATATATATATATATATATATATATATATATATATATATATATATATATATATATATATATATATATATATATATATATATATATATATATATATATATATATATATATATATATATATATATATATATATATATATATATATATATATATATATATATATATATATATATATATATATATATATATATATATATATATATATATATATATATATATATATATATATATATATATATATATATTATTATATTATATATATTATATATATATATATATTTTTTTTTTTTTTTTTTCATACATAATGAATGATTGAGTGACTTGTTCACATGCAGGCTGGGCTCTATGATAAGTGGACAACAGAGTTGATGAGGGAAACGAAGCTTAGGAGTCAGAGGAGACAACGGCAACGTCACGCTGCAACCCACAAAGGCCAGGCAGAACAAAGGGCCGGAAATGAGGATGGTCTAGCAACCCTTACCATTAACCACACGCAGGGTGCCTTCATCCTTCTCCTGCTGGGTCTCGTCTTTAACATACTCGTTTTTTCTAGTGAGATGTTTTGTAAGATTTAACTGTAAATAAAGTTTGCTCATAAAACATTCCAAACTGAAGCTTTTCAAAGAAAAATATACTCATTTCTCCTTTCATGGAAGTATATCAATGGAAGAACTCTACTGGGGAAGATAGTTTTATAGAGCAATGATCATTTAGTTCATTAGTTCAAATAAAGGGAAGGCTGAATTACAGCCATAAGGAGGCATTAAAACATGTTAAAAGCAACTAAGTTAGTAAGTTAAAATATTCATATCGAAAAATATGTACAAGGGTGCTGTGTACACCCTGAGCTGGAGAAGTATATAACCTCCAATGTTCACTTGATGAATATATAGACGTAAGGTACAAGGCAAGACAACGCAGTGGGTCGTCAAAGCAAGACAGGACCCTGGAGCGTAGGTGTGCCCGGAGGCAAACAGAGCCCATGATTAAATGAGGGATACCACGGGTTGGGGGACAGAGAGATGCTATGGGGCTTAGTACAGTATATAATCATACAATAGAGTATAATAATAATCATAATATAAATGTGTGGGGAAGGTCCCACTATACTACTCGGCCACGTGGGGCCTGGAAATGGCAATACAAATGCACATATATTAACACATCAAAAATACCTAGAGAACAGCCATAGAGGCAAGACAACAATGGAAAGCGTCAAAAACACTGACAAAAATAACCGTAGAGGCGTCGAAAATACAAACAGCCGTAGGGGAATTGGAAATACAGAAAAACATAGGGGCGTCGAAAATACAGATAGCCGGAGAGACATCGAAAATACAGACAACCATAGAGGTGTCGAAAGTAGACACCTCTACAGGCAATGAAAATACAGACACCCGTAGAGACATAAAAATACAGACATAGCAAAGACAAGCAGTGTCAAAATACAGTGACAATAGTGCAACTAACATGCGTTGTTGCACTAAAAAAAAAAAAAAGATAAATAGATAAAAAAAAATATAGAAAATGTATAATATATGTATATATATATATATATATATATATATATATATATATATATATATATATATATATATATATATATATATGCAATACAGAAATACGTAATACAGTACACGGTAAAAAAAAAAAAAAAAAAAAACAGAGCATCCTGTTCTGCCTAAAGGCATCCCACTAAACAAGACAATTTATAAATCCGTTCTAAGAGGTAAAACAAACAACACTCATAGGAGAACAAACAACGTAATAAGAAAAAATATACAAATACAATACAAACTTAACCTAATATCAAGAAAAGAAAAAGATAAATGCAGTACATTGTCGGCTTACATGAGGCAAAAATTATAAATGCAGTACATTGTCGACTTGCATGCAGCAAAAGATCTAAATGCAATACATTTTTAACATATATGTGGCAAAGGACATGAATACAGTACATAGTCAACCTACATGTGGCAAGAGACTAAATCCTTCCCAAGGGATAGCAAAGCTACATAAGTCCCTAGGGACACGGACAAAGAAAAGAATAAAGAAGCTTACTGCATAAAATACAAACATTCTGAAAGTCACTACATCAAAATACAACATTTTGAAGTTTACTGCACAGAAACACATTTTAAAGTGTACTGCTTGAAAATGAATCCTTCCTATGGTGTAAAAGAACAAGAACACAGACACCCATGGGACTGCACAAACAGAAAATACAAAGCCACCACATGTGGGAATTTGCTTATACACAAAATTGTGTGCTCATATCTTTACATAATATATGATATATTATCATTTTTGTTATTCCATTAAAAAGTAAAAAGATTGTACTGTTAACTCGAAATTGAGAAATACATGATTTTACTGTTTTGCTCTTACACTATTTCATACTGTGACAATATTTTCTCTCAGCACTTCTTAAGAGATAAGACCAATTTTAAGACAAAATCTAAAAATCTTTGCTAATACAGCCTCTGGAATTCAAAGAGAGAGCTGTCATAAGGGATGTTTCCTGCGATCTGCTGGCCAGCCTAAACTTGAAATCTTTTTCTGAAACACTTGACAATGAAGACGTTCTTTAATCAGATCACGGAGTACTACAGAAAGATTTTTTTTTCAAATACCAATCTAGAAAGTGTTATATGTTAATTGTGGGAACAGAGGGAAGGCGCACTACCTCGTAGTCCTTGAGATACACGTCATACTGTGGAAATAATCTTAATAATTTCAAACAGCTCTATCCAGATATGCATTGTCCATTAATATAAGCTTTACTATGAAAACTGTTTAATCTAAAATAATAATAATACTTTCTGAATATAAGAATGCACATCTCACATGTCTAGTAGAAAAACACATGCTTGGGAAAAAAAGAAAACAACAACAAAACGATTAGTACAAGCAGCTATGTCTTGTACAGTAAACGCTACACCTGTTGACCTCCGCAGTACAAATTCTGTTGGATGTTCCAGTACCTTAGATTATTATTCTAGTTTGCAGCATGATGTACACAAAAATATCGGATACTAAATCTGGTACTTATAAAATATCAATCACAAAACTTAGAATTATCCTGTACATCTACCAACAAGAAGCATCTCTTTGAAATACGAATGGACTACAAATCCGGCTCTCTAACCAAGGACAATATATGTTCTTCTTTTGATAGAATTGATAATTGAACCTATTTATTCAGGTGTGTGTGTGTGTGTGTGTGTGTGTGTGTGTGTGTGTAATTCACTGTTTGATCTGCTGCAGTCTCTGACGAGACAGCCAGACGTTACCCTACGGAACGAGCTCAGAGCTCATTGTTTCCGATCTTCGGATAGGCCTGAGACCAGGCACACACCACACACCGGGACAACAAGGTCACAACTCCTCGATTTACATCCCGTACCTACTCACTGCTAGGTGAACAGGGGCTACACGTGAAAGGAGACACACCCAAATATCTCCACCCGGCCGGGGAATCGAACCCCGGTCATCTGGCTTGTGAAGCCAGCGCTCTAACCAATGAGCTACCGGGCCGTGTGTGTGTGTGTGTGTGTGTGTGTGTGTGTGTGTGTGTGTGTGTGTGTGTGTGTGTGTGTGTGTGTGTGTGTGTGTGTGTGTGTGTGTGTTAAAGGAAGCCATGCATCCAAAAAGGTGCTTGATTATTAGAAAATGTGAAATTGCAGGAGCCAATCCATATGCATAAAATATGCTGGTCAAAGTTTTCTGCACGTGTAGCAGCCTTTGTGAAACACTATATAAACAGGGCTGCGCTGCCACAACTTAACTGCATCAGCTCCAATGGTGGTGGCCGCTGCAGTCGAGCACCAATATGCTCGCGAAGCTGGTGCTGGTAACTTGTCTTGGCGTCGCAACTGCTCGACCCAAAATGCGAGGTAAGATCTGATAATGTCAATTTGCTTGTCGACGTGTTCATTTCCTTTACCTTACTTATGATATGTGAAACTACTATCACAACAACAACAACAACAGCAACTACTAGTACTACTACTACTACTGCTACTACTACTACTACTACTACTACTACTACTACTATTGCTATTACTATTGTTTCTACTACTACAACGGCTACTACTGCAAAGGAATAGAAATATAATAAAAAAAATGAAATTCAATAACAAATAAACAAAAGGAATGGCTGATATAATAAATAAAGTGGACTGCAAATGAGTAATATATATATAAGTGCTATAAATGAACAAACAGGTGGGCGGGATATGGTCCTGCATACTGGTGGTGCAATAGCACTGCTGAGGAGTCCTCTAAGCGCTTCATGCACCACCATCACCATAACGGACGGTATGACCACTCCATCAGAGATCGTGAAGGTAAATAGTGTATAGCATATGAAGTGTTTATTATGTCTTGATAAAATATGTATGCATTTCTGTGGAAGATTCGTCAGCAGCAATAATTAATTTCAAACTCCTTTAAATCCACTCAGGTCATCCTAGCATGCTGAACTCCGTATAGAGGCGGAATGTTTTATGCTTTTTGGATTAGTTCACTATCCAATTTTTTTTACAAGAGAGAGAGAGAGAGAGAGAGAGAGAGAGAGAGAGAGAGAGAGAGAGAGAGAGAGAGAGAGAGAGAGAGAGAGAGAGATCACTGACCAATGTTGTAAGAAAGGAATACGGTTGGATGTTGACAGTTAACCGTTTCTCATAAATATTTCTTGCACAATGTAGGGTTTTGAGTCTTAGAGTATGCAACAATGAAATAATAGATTAAAGTGGTTTACAATTTATTACGAGGCACACCTTTCCATTCATTTGCTATTAAAAATCATTCACTACTGTACAGCTTTGCCTCCTTCGGCGAAGAGTGGCCAGCATAAACAGACTTTCCTTCTTTTGATATTGTCTTTATTGGACACACGTAATCAAAAGCCATGATAACATACACGATGCAAGATAATTAAGTCTAATGTTGACTTTTAAGATAAGTAGCGAACGATCTCAACAAATCCATGAACTTAGTCGCATTCAGTACACCAAGTAAGCTAAAATAATGTTACGCTACTGTCCTGGCTTATAGCGCCTGTATGCAACTTGAACAGTATTGAAAGCACTGGTAAGTTTCCACCTATTAGTTGCGCATGCAATTTGATTTATAATGGTACCCATATTAGGGCCCATATCACCACCCAAGCGCATCTCTGGTGTAACCACCTAGAACATGGGTATCATGGTGACATGTAGGTAACTTTAAACCACTCAACGAATGGCAAAGTATCAAGGCAATACGTGGTGGGATTCGAACCTACATGTGGACGTCTGCCCAATCCCACGCTCACCACCTTATCCAGTACTACAAGTGACATACATGGCTCAGCTCTCAAAACTCGTCCCGCTCAAGCTTGTATCCCCTGGAGCTCTTGCTTAGTAATGCCATCACATGCCAACACTTGACAACCACTGGTGAGTTTAGGAATGGTTTAACAGCATCATTATTCTGAATGTCATGAGGTCTGAAAATACGTATATGATGGACAGAATAAGAATGAGCATGAGAAATGTCTGACAAAATACCATAATACAAATGCCTAGTTTGCATTATATTAGACAAGTAAATCTATCATTCTAGATGCATTTCATCGGAAATAGATAAACATATATTTCATTCAACACGAACCGCAATACAGAAAGTAGAAAGTCTACTTTGTTACCGTACATTTACTGTTTAGCTTTTTTTTTTTTTATCTTATCTTTTTTTACTGTAAGTTATGGAAACACTACCTATCTGATGTTAACATTCGTGTGTAAGGATACTTTTCAGCTTTCAAATGTATCACCGATTTATTATTCTTTTCTTTTTCAGTATAACAATACCTAGTTACGGTAAAAGCTACCGTAAGTTCTACAGTGATTCAGAATCTCCGTTGTTTCAAGCCCTGGAACTTCACTCACGGAGGGGCTTAAGTGGACGCTGGAGAAACGGTAAGGAAGAAATAAATAATTTGATTTTAATTTTGGCTCTTTTCACAGCGTGTGTGTATGTGTGTGTGTGTTTCACTGTTTGATCTGCTGCAGTCTCTGACGAGACAGCCAGACGTTACCCTACGGAACGAGCTCAGAGCTCATTATTTCCGATCTTCGGATAAGCCTGAGACCAGGCACACACCACACACCGGGACAACAAGGTCAGAACTCCTCGATTTACATCCCGTACCTACTCACTGCTAGGTGAACAGGGGCTACACGTGAAAGGAGACACACCCAAATATCTCCACCCGGTCGGAGAATAGAACCCCGGTCCTCTGGCTTGTGAAGCCAACGCTCTAACCACTGAGCTACCGTGTGTGTGTGTGTGTGTGTGTGTGTGTGTGTGTGTGTGTGTGTGTGTGTGTGTGTGTGTGTGTGTGTGTGTATGTGTCACAAAAGCATCACCTAATATGCAAATGACTAAGCATGTGAGACTCATGAGATGTTATGAATGATCAAAAAGTGATCCGATATTAAAGGCCTGTCCACAGCTGGAAATATTGTCAGGATTATTAATGAACTCAACTGTCCCTCTCTCCTACACCAAATATCTTCCCTCAATCCTTCATTCATAATATAAACTGGAACTTCACATGCCATCTCTTATTAAAAATAGGTTCTAAGAAGATGGGAATTCTGAGGTGTTTCCAGCAGTTTTTCTCACACAACCTCCAACTGCTAACTCTGTACAAGGGTCTTATACGCCCATGTATGGAGTATTCTTCTCATGTATGAGGCATTCCACTCATCCAGTTTTATTAGATAGTACAATCAAAAGTTTTTCGTCTTATCAATTCTTCTCTAACTGACTTTCTTCCGCCTCTTTCTAAGCGCTGGAAGGCTTGCTATCTTCTATCGCTATTTTCATGCTAAATTCTCTTCTGAACTTGGTAACTGCATGCCTCCTCCTACGGCCTCGCTGCACAAAAATTTCTTCGTCCTCTTATCCCCTATTCTGTCCAACTTTCTAATACAAGAGTAAACCACTATTTTGTAGATCGGGTGGTAGGGAAATACAAGCTGATGCAAGGTATGTATTATATTCTTTAACTTTTCTGTTATGCAACTATCTTCAGAAAGAATCGGCTTGTATTTCCCTGTCACTCACTCTACTCATTTGTCTAGATTAACCAGTATTCTCAGTCATTCATACCTTTCTCTGGTAACCTCTGAAATTCTCTACCTGCTTCTGTATTTATAACTTTCACAAGATATTTACCCCATTATTTTTACTCTCAGACTTGCAAGAGGACAGGCAACTAAGTGGGCTTTATTTTTAGTTTTATGAGGCCCTTGGCCAGCTTCCCTTTCTTACACACACACACACACACACACACACACACACACACACACACACACACACACACACACACACACACACACACACACACACACATATATATATATATATATATATATATATATATATATATATATATATATATATATATATATATATGAAAAGTTTAGGAATTTTTTAAACATTTTGGCAAGTTTAAAACAACTTCAATGTAGATTTCAAATAGTTTTCAAACATTTTGAAATAAGTATGCAGACATTTTGGATTCAGTTTGCAAAGAATTTGAGGAGTTACTAGGTATTTTAGATATAAGAGACAATTTGGAAACAGTTTGGAAACAGTTTGTAATAATTTTGAAAAAAAATGGAAACTTTATAAAAAAACATTGTAAACACTGAAGAAAACTTTTAAAACATTTTGGAAACACCTTTGAAACGTATTGGAAACTGTTTAAAAAAAAATAAAGAACAGTTTGGAAACATTTTAGAAAATCAGAAAACAGTTTAAAAAAGAAAAGAAAAAGAAAGTAAATTTCCTGAGATGAAATAAGATCATCTGCAGACTTAGAAAGTTGAGGGAGCACAGAATGTTCTATGCAAATAAATGTGATGTGTCTTTGTTTTCACAGGAGCAGTCATACAGATGCAAAAAAGAATATTCAGTGTGAAATTCTGGACAAGTTTACGGAGGAAGACGGAAGCACCACTTTATACGTCACTCGTGGGTTCGTTGCTCCCACCCCTTGTGGATGGCCAATTCCGCACGACGCGCCATACAAGGCTCAATTGGACAGGTTGATCATGGCCATCATGGAGGTGAGTCTTGTGGATTATTTAAAATCTCAAAATTCATTTTTATATCACATATTTGTTAAAAACCTTGTCCACATGCAGGCTGGCCTTTACGATAGGTGGACAGCAGAGCTGATGAGGGAAACGATGCTCAGGAGTCAGAGGAAACAACGGCAACGTCACACTGCAGGTCACGAAGGCAAAGCAGAACAGAGCCGGAAATGAGGATGGTTTACCAACCCTTACTATTAACCACACGCAGGGCGCCTTTATTCTTCTCTTCTTGGGTCTTGTGTTTAACACACTTGTCTTTTCTAGTGAGATGCTACGTAAGATTTAATTAATTTTGTTGTTAAAATCTGTAGCCATGAAACAATAAAATCAACAAAGACAGTTTATATACTATCCAAACACGAATTATTTTTCTGGTTTTATTGCAGAAAACTAGCACTCACAAACCCATATCAAAGTAGGTCTGAAAAGAGTTTTATACTCTATTACTTAATTTCTGCTATATGATGATTCTATTTGATATGCGCCTTCCTTTTAAAATAGAGTACTACATTATTCTGATAGAACTTCTAAACGAGACGAGACGAGACGAGACGAAAGAAGAGAAGAGAAGAGAAGAGAAGAGAAGAGAAGAAAAGAGTAGAGTAGAGTAGAGTAGAGTAGAGTAGAGTAGAGTGTGTGTGTGTGTGTGTGTGTGTGTGTGTGTGTGTGTGTGTGTGTGTGTGTGTGTGTGTGTGTGTGTGTGTGTGTGTGTGTGTGTGTGTGTGTGTGTGTGTGTGTGTGTGTGTGTGTGTGTGTGTGTGTGTGTGTGTGTGTGTGTGTGTGTGTGTGTGTGTGTGTGTATGAAAGTGACCTGCGAGTCCAAAAAGTGCTTAATTATTACAAAACAGGAACGTTGCAGAAGCCGATCAGGATGCATAAAACATGCTGGTCAATTTCACGTTTACCACAAGTGGAACAACCTTTGCAAAACACTATATAAACAAGGCTGCGCCGCCACAAGTTAACTGTTTTGGCTCCAATGGTGGTGGCCGCTGCAGCCGAGCACCACTATGCTCGCGAAGCTGGTGCTGGTAACTTGCCTTGGCGTCGCAACTGCCCGTCCCAAAATGCGAGGTGAGGTCTGACTGGGATATGAGAGAGAGAGAGAGAGAGAGAGAGAGAGAGAGAGAGAGAGAGAGAGAGAGAGAGAGAGAGAGAGAGAGAGAGAGAGAGAGAGAGAGAGAGAGAGAGAGAGAGAGAGAGAGAGAGAGAGAGAGAGAGAGAGAGAGAGAGAGAGAGAGAGAGAGAGAGAGAGAGAGAGAGAGAGAGAGAGAGAGAGAGAGAGAGAGAATAATATTCAGTTCCAAAATCACAAGAATCTATGAGTGTTATAGCAGACAAAAAAGGTTGTACCTGTACCTGTTCCTCGCAAGGAAGAGGAAGCATTAGACAGTTGCCGAAACGATAATTTAATCTCAGCGAGGTCAGCATTAGTTCTAGTCTAATTAACCATTTCAGGTGGTGTTGTGAACTTCCCATTAAAGCTAACCTATATCCCACCATTTAAGGGGGCCAGTCACAGCCTGTCCTCTAAAGACAAGTCTACTCCTTCACACAAAATTGCATGTACCTAATAATACATACCCTTCTTCTGATCCAAACTAAAAACTGGAGATTCCAGTAGCAGCCTCGGAGTCCCCTTCTCAGAAGGGGACAGCTTTAGAGACAGATGAGATGGCAGTGGTGCCATCAGGATGAAATAAGGGAGGGAAATATGAACAAGTGATGGATGGGTCTTTGACACGGAAACAGTAATAATTCAAAGGAAAATCAGCATAATAATTCCTCAGGTCCCCCCAACTGGCAGAGGCAAAACACCAGAGACACCTCCGCATAGGGGGATCCCAGGGAGGGATTGGAGAAATAAGACAAGATACTAAAATGAGATCGCGATCGGAGGAGCAAAACGAAGATTTGAGAGAAAGAATGAGGAATGTAAGCATCCATGCCAGACACTATCACCTCTATTATGCGTTCAGTACAAAGAGATGGGTCTCTAACACGAAAACAGTAATCATTCCATGGAAAATCAGCATAATACCTTCTCAGGTTCCCCCACTGGCAGAGGCAAAATACCAAAGGCATTTCTCCATAGGGGGATCCTGGGGAGGGATTGGAGTAATAGGACAAGATACTGAAATGAGATCGCGATCGGAGGAGCACAACGAAGATGATAGGGTGAGAGCATGAGCAGAAGGATTAGAGGTAAGGATGAAATCAAGAATGTTGGGCGTGCATCCTAGACGGTCAGGAATACGAGTCGGGTGTTGGACCAGTTACTCTAGGTCATGGAGGATAGCAAAGTTGAAGGCTAGTTCACCAGGATGGTCAGTGAAGGGAGAGGAAAGCCAAAACTGGTGGTGAACATTGAAATCTCCAAGGATGGAGGCCTCTGCGGAAAGGCAGAGAAACAGAATGTGATCCACTTTGGAAGTTAAATAGTCAAAGAATTTAGTATAGTCAGAGGAGTTAGGGGAGAGATAGACAGCGCAGATAAATTTAGTTAGAGTGTGACTGTTAAGTCTAAGACAGATATAAGAAAACACGAAAGATTGAAGAGCGTGGGCATGATCAAAGTTAAGTCGTTGCGCATATAGACGTAACATCGAGCTTTGGAACGAAAATGAGAATAGAGAAAGTAGGTGAGAAAAGCGAAGGGGGCTACTGTCAGTTGCCTCAGACAGCTGTGTTTCTGTGAGGAAAAGATGAGGTTTAGTAGAAGAGAGGTAGTGTTCCACAAATTGAAAATTAGATCTAAGACCACGAATGTTGCAGTTAATGTAGAAAAATCGAGGGAGGTGTCAAGACATTTGCGGTCGTCGTGAAGAGAGCAGTCTGACCTGGAAACAATTTTGGTCCCCTCCCCAGAAGAGGACTCCGAGGCTGGGATTGGAGTCGCCATTTTTTTTATTTTGAATTTTGAGTGAAGGGTGTGTGTGTGTGGCAAGTGCATGTAGTTTTGAGTGAAGTAAGTCTTTAGAGGACAGGTTGTGACTGTCCCCTTGATTTGAGAGACACAAAGGGAAACGTTCAGTGAGATCACAACTAGCTTTAATGGAAGGTACACAGCACCCCTTGAACTAGTGCTATTAGTCATCGCTGGGAGTAAATTCTCGTTTCGGTAGATGTCTACTACCTTCTCCTATTGAGGATAGATTCAAAAACATTAGATAAGCAAGGACAAGGACAAGGACAAGGAAGGACGGTAGTTTGAGGGATTAGAACGGTTACCCTTTTTAGAAACAAGCTGAATGTGTGTGTGTGTGTATATATATATATATATATATATATATATATATATATA
Organism: Portunus trituberculatus; assembly: GCF_017591435.1. Lineage (NCBI taxonomy): Eukaryota > Metazoa > Arthropoda > Malacostraca > Decapoda > Portunidae > Portunus > Portunus trituberculatus. The sequence continues at coordinate 23,924,713 of NC_059271.1, read as the reverse complement.
TATATATATATATATATATATATATATATATATATATATATATATATATATATATATATATATATATATATATATATATATATATATATATATATATATATGTGTGTGTGTGTGTGTGTGTGTGTGTGTGTGTGTGTGTGTGTGTGTGTGTATATATATATATATATATATATATATATATATATATATATATATATATATAGGTGGGAAGGAGTTGGTCTTGCACACTGGTGGTGGAGCAGAGTTGATGGAGAATCAAGCAAGTGCTTTTTGTACCTCTATCGTCATAATGGACAGTACCTCCACTTCTTCAAGAATAGTGAAGGTAAAGGGAATCGCTACGCACAGTTGACCTTTACATTTTATATCATAGTGTAACGTTGGATATTAATATTACATCGACCAAGAATTGGCTGCATGAACATTTTTTAGGTGATATATGTGATAAAGAATTTGAAACGATAGATATGTAAGTGGCACTGACAAGATCACACCACCCCACGTCACACGTGTTGAACATGTGTATAGATTGGTTAATGTGATTGACTAACGATGAAAATCATCTACAACGTACTATATATGATTTGTTTCCAGGACCTGCTCGAAAAATCAACGTGGGACAAGTGGCAAATGTTGGCAATATTTGAAGTAAAATTAAAAGACACCAACAGCAGCTTTACTGACCACCTCTCGAGGCTTATTACCTTTGCAGGTGACGTAGGTATTTCTCTCACTTTGTATCTATATTACCTTCAATAGTGAGTTATTATACGGTTGGTAAATTACTGACAAAATGTTTATTTTTTTCTTGAAATATGATGGCTCAGATTTGAAATATTGCATAACATTTCCTATTCACGTTCGGATAATGTTTGTAAGTACTAATATGGTTGGGGCAGTGTATTTAATTCCGTGCTCTGCATGATATATACCTCACCTGGTTGTGTCTTGTTCCCTTTATAATTCGTGTATGTTCTAGGAATCGTGAATTTTCGCTTAATTTTTGCTTGTCAAAAACAGTTTCGTCCGTTTCGTAGGATTCTGTTAGGTGATCAATGTGGTCCTCTGTTTTTAATTTGTCAGTTAGCAATGTCGCATAAAAAGTTTTTTTTAATGTAACAAATTTCTGTCGGCTGAGAAGCTGTAGACTCATTAGTTTTGATTTGCATGTCAGCCAGTTCAATGCTTTTTTTGTGTAAAATGCGAAGACTGTAGATGTCTTCCCGAGCGTCATTCTAAAATTTATGTCGTATCAAGCACAGCAAAGCATAGCAAAAATCCATTCATTGTAATCAGAGAAAAAGGGCCTGAGCCTTTATTGTCAAACTAGTCTCGAGGGCTTTGAATACCAGTGCGTAAGAGTTCAAGATACCAATGTTAATGCATTCCTACATTGTTCGAGGATTCAAATTGAAAGAAAGTAAACACTTTGTAATCGAAGAGAAGAAGAGTGTGCACTTATATCCGAGTTATACCGATGTTTGCCAGATAAGTGTTTTTTACGGCCTGGAAGCGCTATTTCATAGTGAAGCTACACTGAAGTTAGTCAGCCAGCGTATCCTCCGTCAGCAGGTGCGTCAGCTGTCGTGGTGCTCGATGGTGGTGGTGGTGAGTTTCGATCCTGACTTCCTCGTCGCCTTCGCCGAGTGGTCTCTGAAGGGACGGTTGCTGGTGTGGACCACAAAACTGGTGGTGGTGACCCGCCTGACAGTTCAGCAGCTCCAGGCCCTTCTGCCTGCTCATTGGACTTTCTCCATGATGAACACAGTCTTCCTCAACATAGAGGGCAATGCTGACCAGCCCCGGTACTGATATACTGTCATTTGTAGCGGTGTGTGTGTGTGTGTGTGTGTGTGTGTGTGTGTGTGTGTGTGTGTGTGTGTGTGTGTGTGTGTGTGTGTGTGTGTGTGTGTGTTATTAAAAAAAAAGTTGCTCATGTCGGTAACTATGAACCGATAACCTGAGGTAAGAAGATTGAAGGACAAATTAGCTCAGGAATCTTTGGACACGGACCTCACTTCCTGAAACATTGATTACGAGAGAGAGAGAGAGAGAGAGAGAGAGAGAGAGAGAGAGAGAGAGAGAGAGAGAGAGAGAGAGAGAGAGAGAGAGAGAGAGAGAGAGAGAGAGAGAGAGAGAGAGAGAGAGAGAGAGAGAGAGAGAGAGACGATCTCCTGTCACAGTAACTAGAAACAGCGGTTTCGTCATTTGATCTGCCCGTGCGAGTTGTGTCCGGTGTGGGACACATGATATCAAATATGAAACTTCTCTCAGGCGTAATGTTTCGCTTTAAGCAAAACTGTTATGCGGATACTTTTCCTTCCTCAGTTCCTCACAGGGAAGAATGCTGCTTTGTTTTCTCAGCGAATTCTTGAAAATACAGGTGTGCATAGAACTTGATTTCTGTGACACCTACATAGATAAATTGTTAGTGTATCTCGACTCTCAACTTGAATTACTTTTAATTATTTGATTATGAATGCTACATGTCCAGAATAAAATGTATGATATGTATCTCATTAATTATTTGCCATCTAAATTTGTACAGGTGCGGCATGTATACGTACTTGCCATACAGCCCGAATGGCTCCCAGGTTATCAAGATCGCTTTCTGGACACCAGCTCACGGATTCAAACGTCTCTCTCCCGTCTCCTTTTTCCAAGAAAAATTTGAAAAGTTTGTTTTGTTGTTATAATTAAACGATTCCTTGAAATAAGAAAAAAAATCTTTTATTTCATAATCATATTTATCTTTGATAAATTGTTGATATTTTCAGAGTTAAATCTATAGCGACGATTTCCCTGAAAACTTGGCTTTAACATGATTCCTTTACACTCTATCATTTTACACTGCACATTTTTAAAGTTTCCACGGCGCTAAAGTGAACGTGACATCTGGACCCTACATGCCTTACTGGGACGAAGAAAAGGTTATGGGAACTGATGGTTCCGAGACAACTGTATTTCGTGGTTCTGACTACCGCATGTTTGAAGCCATTGCCTCGGTGCTTAACTTTACTTTCCGGCTGCTCCCAACATCTTCCTGGATGGAGGTTAGTTGTGAGGTTACGCAAGCCGTAACCATATATAACGCCTTTTTTCCTTACTTATTGTCAGCAGAATTCTAAAGCTAATAGTTGCGCTTAGCGCCTATGAAATTTTACTCATTTAAGTATCTATATTATTCTATCATATTTACAAACCTAATCGTAAAACAAGGCGGGGAAGATACGATACGGTCAGAAGCGCCTCATATAAAATTTAAAGATTGTCCATAATTTCGGTGGGCAGCAAAGACATGGTCGTATATGTATATCAGTATACTGTCTAAGAAGGTGTGTGTGTGTGTGTGTGTGTGTGTGTGTGTGTGTGTGTGTGTGTGTGTGTGTGTGTGTGTGTGTGTGTGTGTGTGTGTGTGTGTGTGTGTGTGTGTGTGGACTCAAACGCACTTCTTTACTTCATCGTTTTCCCAATACACACGAATGTAGGAAGTCAACGATGGAACCACATTTCATAGATACGTGGGCGGATTCAGGACACAGAGGAGAGAGAGAGAGAGAGAGAGAGAGAGAGAGAGAGAGAGAGAGAGAGAGAGAAAGAAATATGGTTATGTATGGCGAGATTTTCCTTTATTAATTTTTTTTACGTCTTGTTACTTCGATTGATAAACGTGCTGGGTGCCTGTCAAATTTGACAGTAGAGCAGTGGTTCTCAAAGTGGCACCATCAAAGGGGTCGATGAATAACTGTTGAGGTGAATATTCTTGCCTGGCTCGAAGGGACCATAGAAGCTTCCATGTGGAAATTCTATAATCTAAAGTAGAGTTTGTAAACATCTGAAGAAAATCAGGTACCATTAGATTACTTTGCCATTTGTCTAGTGGTTTAAAGTTACATACATGTCACCATGATACCCAGGTTCTAGGGGTTACATCAAAGATGCGCTTGGGAGGTGATATGGGCCCTAAAATACCCTGCGCCACTAATCGGTGGAAGCTTAACAGAAAAAAAGTTCGTGAATTCTAACCATAAGGAATCGTTTTTCAATAATTAAGCTTGATATTAATTGAATAATTAAGCACATTGCTAACTAAATTAGCCATTATTTTGGATACACAATGTTCTTGTTCCTTTTCGAAGTAAGAAATAGCGATTTTTATTCTGTAGTGTTTTTATTCTCTTGGCCGTCATCATCTACTACCACCACTACTACTACTACTACTACTACTACTACTACTACTACTACTGCACATGGTTTTTGCCATCGGAATTCTTTTCCTCGAATTAAAGAATAGAGGGTTAATGGAAATTCTGAAACTTGACTGGGGTGGTCAGCGAGT
>NC_059271.1:23900374-23907874 GCF_017591435.1 Portunus trituberculatus | reverse complement strand
TATGAAAATGTGTATTTACATCTAGTATTTTTTATAACAGTCGTTGCGTAATGTATGCGTACAGATGCGGTATGTACACGTACTTACCGTACAGCGTAAATGGCTCCCAGATTGTCAAGATCGCCTTCTGGACCCCAGCTCGCGGCTTTAAACACCTGTCTTCTGCTTCATATTTCCAGGAAAAATTCGAAAAGTTTGTTGTTACAAATAATTGTTCAAATTAATAAATAATGCTCCAAACAATAAACACTAACTTTCTAACATTTCATCAATATTTACTTTTAACAACATAACTTCTGAATATTGAAATTTTAGCATTTCGCTGAATACTGTTGCAAAGGATGTTTTTAAAGCTTCTACGGTGCAAAAGTAAACGTGACGTCCGGAACCTACATGCCTTACTGGGACGAGGAAGAAGTGCTGGCCGCTGATGGTTCAAAGACAATCGTTTATCGCGGCTCTGACTACCGCATGGTGGATGCCATTGCCTCGGTTCTTAACTTTACTATCCGTGTCCTTCCGACGTCATCGTGGACTGAGGTGAGTTGTTAAGTTACAGCAAGTGATCCCACCATTTGGTTAATCACTTATCAAAACATAGTGACACAGTTGTTTCTATAAACAGCTAATCCTGTAATCACCTCTTGAATCAACTTAGACTCAAATTGGGAAAAACGTCAGTTTCGTTTATAACTCCAGTCACCTAAGCAAAAAAGGGTAGTTTGCTCAAAATTTGGAAATTTCGTTGATTACTCTTATACTACCATATATCTACTGATAAATAAATCAATTTTTCTTTCCTAGGTAACAAGACTAGTGGAAGAGCAGACTTCACTGATATCTTCAATTATGCACGTTTTTCTTCCCGAGCGCGTCAAAAAATTTGACTTCACTTACTTATATGAGAATGCATATTCGTCATTTGGCATGGCTAAACCCGATCTTGAGCCTCGATGGAAAAGCGTTTACTATCCTCTGTCTACTGGAGTGTGGACGGCAATGATCGGGCATGTTGTCTTCTTTCCATTACTTTTGTGGCAGGTAAAAAAAAATATATATCTTCTTTATCAACTCACAACAGTACAATGCTATTGATATACATCATAAATACACCAAACACTATATTCCACAGCTCATTCGTACAGGACATGGTGGGTACCCAAACGTGGGCGTGGGGGCGGTGTTACATGACGTGGTAGGAATGCTACTTGGCCAGAACCTTCCTCGCCGTCTGTCCTATACCTCCTCCAGCAGGGTTCTGGTTGCTGCCTGGCTGTTGTTCGCACTAATCCTCGGGATGGCCTACCGCGGCAACCTGACTGCCTCTCTCACCCTTCCCAAGTATCCACCGCGCCCAGAGACACTCGAAGAAATCGTCAACTACGTTGACATGTAATATGTGCCGGTAAATTTGTACGTTCAGGACAGACAAAATTAATAATTTTCTATAATTACAAATGATATCAAAGAAAGAAACACGTCACAATGATCCCATTATTATTATTTATAATGTGATAGAGATTGATTGATTAATTAAATTCCTTGATCTATTGGTACAGTACAGGTATGCATAGAAATACACATGTAAAATTCACGAGTCCAAAGAACAGAACTCCTATATAGACTTTGTGTCCCACTCGTAAATAATGTGTGGTGTGTCATGGCAAGTAAAAGTAGGCCCATCGCATCACAAACAATAAAATAGAAAATATAAAGATACCATCAACGATCAGAATGCTACAGAAAGAGAGAGAAAGATAGATAGATAGATAGATAGATAGATAGATAGATAGAGAGAGAGAGAGAGAGAGAGAGAGAGAGAGAGAGAGAGAGAGAGAGAGAGAGAGAGAGAGAGAGAGAGAGAGAGAGAGAGAGAGAGAGAGAGAGAGATCCATCTACCAGCCAAAATGCCCACCCACCTCGGCCTCACCACCCACCTGCAGGACATTCGAGGGAAGAATGCTTCATACGAGCAGCAGACGCCAGACAGGAAGCCATCCTGAGGAGGATATTAGCTGAAGGGAGGAAAAATGGGTATCCCCCCTCACCCAAACCTCCACCCTGAAGCACTCTTTCGACATGAATCTAGATGGCAACACAGGCAATGGGAGGAGCAGCCAAGGTACCAGTGGGGATGGACCCCAGCCCCCTGGGAGGGAGGATATTAACAACAACCCGCCAACGCGCAGAAACACCAGCCATGCCCCTCATCTCACAATTGTGTTTGCCAACGTGAGAGGGCTTCGTAGCAACGTTGATGATCTCTCTCATAACTTTGTATTACGACAAAAAGCTGACATTGTGGCAGTCAGTGAAACGTGGCTGAATGACTTAGTGGAACCAGCTTTTGGGAAGATAAAATGATACACCAATTGGGTGAGGAAGGACCGAGAAGGCAGAGTTGGTGGAAGTGTGGCTGTTTGTTTAAAAAATGACCTTCAGACTCAAGAACTGTCATTAGACCTCCCTCAGCTGATGGAAGCACTATTCTTCTGAATAGTGTTGACAGGCAACAGTGTCTTGCTACTCTGTTTATTATACCGCCCGCCCAGACAAGGTCACTCCTCCATCGACTTCCTGGCGGAGGAACTGGACAACTTGTTCCAACACCACGGCTGCAAGAATGTCCTCATCGTGTGAGATTTAAATTTCCACCTGGAGCAGCAAATATACAACAATTTAGTGGCAGCGTTGGGCCTCACCAACCACGTCACATTCCATACCCACAAAAGGGGAGGATTGCTTGACCCAGTGTTATCAGACCTTCCTGAGGAAAGAATATCGTGTCACCAGCTGGGTAAAGTGGAGAGCTCTGACCACCATGCCGTGCTGACGAAAATACAGCTGCACGTGGCGAGGGAAAGAGCTGCACCTCGAACCATCTGGCTATGGGAGCAGGCCAGATGGCAAGACATGAGGGACGAACTGGCAGCCACAGACTGGCAGGCGACGCTCGCGGGAAACGCGGAGAAGGCTCGTGCCGTCATCTCACACCTTGTCGACTTATAAGCACGTCATATCCCTCACCACACTTACCTCGCCAAAGCCTCAAACCCCACAAGGTTCGGCTTTCGTTGCCGGGAAGTTACCGAGGCCAAACATGAAGCATGGAGGAGATACACAGCCTCACCTTACATCGAGCTGCTTGTAGGAGAATGACAGCCACCTCCAAGTGAGCGAGGAAGCACTGAAAGCAAGTACAATAAAAATCAAGCTCACCGGCCCAAGGGTGGGTGAAAAGACGTGGTTGAAGTTGTTCAAGGAGAGGCAAGGGATGATGCCCTCCTCCCTCACTAAGCAGAACGGATCCACTGCCATGAGCAGTGAGGATAACTCTGCACTCCTGCCCAAATTATTTCCTGACAAAATGCAAGTGAAGAGCCCCACTAGCCCCCTCCTGTGTTACCTAGGGAGACAGCCCACACCATCACTACGGAGCTGGTGAAAAAAAAAAAAAAACACTCAGGGAACTGGACGTTGGGAAAGCCACTTGTCCAGATGAACTCATCACCTAAGTGCTAAAAAAATGTGCCAGGGAGCTGTCAGCGCCTCTTGCTGGCTTATTTTCTTCCTGTCTGGCAGAGAGAAAATGGCAAGCATCCTGGAAAGAGGCATATGTGATCCCTGTGCACAAAAAAAGGGTCCAGGTCTGAACCTAAGCACTACAGATCCATCTCCCTGCTGTCTGTGATGGGTAAGGTGTTTGAGAAGCTGGTGTCATTAGTCATACGACACCACCTGGACGAAAACCAGCTTCTCTCACTTCACCAGTTCGGATTCCGGCCAGACCGCTCTATTTCAGATCTCTTCCTCCTCCTCTCACAGGAATGGCAGGACACCCTTCATGAAGGCCTGGACACACTCGTAGTGGCCCTTGATATCGTGGGGTCTTTCGATCGAGTGTGGCACGCAGGCTTCATGGCTAAGCTCCAAGCCAAGGGCATCAACGATAGTCTCCTGATGCTACTCGAAGATTATCCGCAAGAAAGTACACTTCGGGTAGTTGTCAACGGGCGGACCTCATCTCCCACCAGTATCGGGGAGTCAATTTCACAGGGCTTAGTGCTGGGTCCAGTCCTGTGGAACGTGTACATTGACGAGGTCAAGGCCGACGATGGGTCATCAGGACAGGTACAACATCAACCGCCAGCTGATGGCAGCCGAGGCAAATCACCTTTGCGCCTGATAAGACACACACTATGGTTGTCTCACGATCCCCTGCCGCTTCACAGGCCTTGGAAGGACAACTGCGGTTTGAGGGTGAGCAGCTGTCTTTCCAGGAACACATTACGATCCTGGGAGTCACCACTGACAGTAAGCTGCGCTACGGCACCACATCACGTCTGTAGCCTGCCAGACCTCACATCGTGTGTCAGCTCTCCGCAGGGGAGCTAGCAGTCTGGACCCAAGGGGCATCCTCACTCTCTACAAAGCACAAATCTGTCCCTGTAAGGAGTATGGTGCCTTGACATGGATGACCTGCGCCCCTACCCACACCGGACGCCTCAACGAAGTACAAAGACGTGCTCTTCGTCTCCTGGGGAAGACGAGGAGATCGCAGCCAGTATCAAATCACTGGAGAACCGGAGGAACATGGCAACTCTGACGGTGTGCCACAAGGCTTTGGTGCAGGACACACCTCACCTCACCCGCCTCTGCCTACCGCCACACCCACCCGGGAGAATGACGAGGCAAGCAGGAGCAGGAGACCAGCAGGTGGTGCCTCTCTCTCGCTCCTCACAACACCAGCGAACTATCAAAGCCAGGGCAGCGCGTTTGTGGAATCTCTTCACGGTGGCAACGCCTGAGTTAATGGGGAACGTCTACACATCAGACGAAAGTGGCCGCCAATGACTGGAGGAGTGCGCTCCCCCCGCAGCTGGTGTTGTGAAGTGAAGTGAAGTAAAGTAAGGAAGGTAACTTAATGTGATATACCCTAATATACGAAGTGATGTAAAGCAAGACGTTTAAAATAGTGCCTTGCCAACACAAAGCACTTTAGGTCTAGATTCACACTCTGTATTGACTCAATTTTAAACTGTAATTATGAAGTTAAAAAAGGGAGAGAGAGAGAGAGAGAGAGAGAGAGAGAGAGAGAGAGAGAGAGAGAGAGAGAGAGAGAGAGAGAGAGAGAGAGAGAGAGAGAGAGAGAGAGAGAGAGAGAGAGACCAAATGTTGTAAGAAAAGAATACGGTTGGATGTCTTAAAATTAATTCATGCACAATGCAGGCTTTCGAGTCTTACAGATTTCAACAATGAAATGATAGATTAAAGTTGGTTTACATTCTATTGCAAGCCAGACCTTTCCATATATTTGCTATTAGAAATCATTCACTACTGTATCTCGAAGGCATTACAACTTTGCCTCCATTGGCGAAGAGTGTCCAGCGTAACCAGACTTTCCTTCTTTCGATATTGTCTTTATTAGACACGCGTAATCAAAAGCCATGATAACATACACGATGCAAGATAACTAAGCTTGATATTGACTTTTAAGATAAGTAGGGAACGATCCCACCAAATCACTTAGTCGCGCTCAGCACACCGAGAAAACTAAAGTAATGTTACGCTACTGTCAAAGGAAGGATGTATATATATATATATATATATATATATATATATATATATATATATATATATATATATATATATATATATATATATATATATATATATATATATATATATATATATATATATATATATATATATATATATATATATATATATATATATCACTTGGAGCTCTTGCTTACTAATTCCAACACAGCCAACACTTGACAGCCACTGGTGAGTTGAGGAACGGTTAAGTAGACATCATTATTCTAAATGTCATGAGGTCTGGAAATTCGTATATGATAGGCAGAATAAGAATGAACATGGGCAATGTTTGGCAGAATACCATAATACAAATGCCTGGTTTGCACTGTATTAGATAAGTAAAGTTTATCGATAAGGAAGAGGAAATGGCGCTTCAGCTCCATTTCATCCGAATGAGGTAAAAGAATAATACACTTATTCAAATAAGACACATTATAGAAAATCACAACTCTACTTCGTTATTGAGTGTACTTTTTTTTTTTTTTATAATTTTTATAGGAACACTATCTGATGTTAACTTTCATGTGCAAGGATACTTTTCACTCTTCAAATATATTATCTATTTATTATTACTTTTATTTTTCAGTATTACAATACCTAGTTACGGTACAAGCTTCCGCAAGTTCTACATTGAATCAGAATCTCCATTGTTACAAGCTCTAGGCAACCTCGTAAGCCCTGGACCTTCACTCACGGAGGGGCTTAAGAGGGCGCTGGAGAAAAAGTAAGAAAAAAAGAAAAAAAAACTTACCTCAGATTTGCTTCTTTTCACAGCATAATTTAATCTGTGTGTGTGTGTGTGTGTGTGTGTGTGTGTGTGTGTGTGTGTGTGTGTGTGTGTGTGTGTGTGTGTGTGAACATAGGAACATAAGAAGAAAAGAGGAAAACTGCAAGAGGCTGTCAGACCTACACGAGACAGTCCCTATATGAGCAAAGCTACCTAGTTCTATCTATCATCTTCATCCATTAATTTACTTAATCTTCTTTTAAAGCTACCTGTTGACTCAGCACTAACAACATGATTACAGAGTTCATTCCATTCATCATCCACTTTGTTAGAGAACCAGTTCTTCGCATTTTTCAAGCTTAAACAGATTATCTTTTTTTTATTTCTATCCCTCTTACTGATCTTAAGAACTTCGTAGACGTCACCTTTGTTCTATCTCCCTTTACACTTATTTATTTTTTCATTTATGTATCATTATTTTTTTATGCTATGGCCTATAGCGCCTGTAGGTATACTTGAAGAATATGTATAGGAAACGTTGTTCAGCTTCCACCCATTAATGGCGCAGGCAATTTTACTTATAGAGGTACCTATATTAGGACCAGGTTCTAGGTGTAACCACCTAGAACCTGGGTATCATGGTGACATGTAGGTAACTATAAACCACTCGACAAATGACATAGTCATAGTTTAAAGGCGGTATGTGGTGGGATTCGAACCTACGCGTAGACGTTTGCCCGATCCCATGCTCACCGCTTTATCCACTACGCCACCGCCTCCCTAAATACTGCTATCTTAACCTACGTCTCTTAGGAATGCAAATTAAGTTTGTTCAATCTCGCTTCATTGGGAATATCCCTCATCCCCTGTATCTTTTTAGACATCCTTCTTTGCATTGATTCTAATAGACCTATATCTTTCCTATAATGTGTGGACCAGAACTGTACCACATAATCTAGATACGGTCTGACCAGCACCAAACATAGTTTTAATATTACTTCGGGACTCCTGGTTTTAACACTCCTAAAAATTAACCATGGTACCCTATTTGCCTTATTTCTAGATTTTATGCAATGCTTTCGCTGACCAAGATTAGAGCTAACTATAAGTCTTTTTCATATTCTGAACCTACCAGGACCTCGTTGTTTTTCGTGTAACTATAGTGTGGATTT
>NC_059271.1:23890374-23895374 GCF_017591435.1 Portunus trituberculatus | reverse complement strand
AGTCAAAAGCATGGATAACTACAAGAGACAGAGAGCTAAAAGAATAAAAGATTGATAAAACAGTTAGCCTTGTACGGCTAGGGCAAGGAAGTGGGCAGTTAGCAAGACCAACAGCGTAGTTAGCGTGAAAGAAACGATAGAAGATAGTAAGAGATACGATTTTTCGGCAAAGAGAGGCTGGAGGTATTCAAAGGAGAGAATATTTGACAAGACAAAATATTTTTCATTCCACCTTGTTCAAAAGCAAATTCACAACATCCACTTATGCCAATAGTTATGAAGCCTCGCTGAGAACAACCGTAGTTTCGGGACGTGTCTACTGCTTCTTCCTACTTATGTGAACACATCGTCAATATGACTTGGCAGTAACTCTCTTACACTATTAGATGATGCGAGGAAATACCGATGGCAGTCATAGAGAGGCAATTCGTTCTATCACTTATGGGTGGAAGGACAATAATGTTTATTGCAGTATTATTGTTAGTAACGTTGCACTGTTGCCAGAGTAACCCAGCGTGTCCTCCGTCAGCAGGTGCGTCAGTTGTCGTGGTGCTCGATGGTGGTGGTGGTAAGTCTTGATACTGATTTCCTCATCACCTTCGCCGAAGGGTCTCTGAAGGGACGGCTGCTGGTGTGGACCACCAAACTGGTGGTGGTGACCCGCCTGACAATGCCACAGCTCCAAGTCCTTCTGCCCGCCCACTGGACTTTCTCCATGATGAACACAGTCTTCCTTAACACAGAGGGCGATGCTGACCAGCCCCGGTACTGATATTTTGTCGTTTGTAGAAATATATGTTTGTATAGGAGAGCCTTCATCTCGTATATACGATGTTCATCACTGTTACTGCACATGCGGATAAAAATGATCTAATGATGTGGAGTATGGCTGGAGGGTGCACTGAGCATGGAGTAACATGTTCATCTACGAAGATCACATTTAATTTCATGGTGTTGAAGCAGCTGAGATGGAAATATATATATATATATATATATATATATATATATATATATATATATATATATATATATATATATTCATCGAGTAGTTTCTTACAGCAGTTACTGTGTAATATATATGTACAGGTGCGGTATGTACACGCACTTGCCGTACAACAAAGGAAGTTCCAAGATGGTCAAGATCGCCTTCTGGACACCAGATCACGGCTTCAAACACCTCTCTTCTGTCTCTTTTTTCCAAGACAAATTCAAAAAGTATGTTGTTCCAAATATCTGTTAAATGTTAATCCTTTATTCTCTTATTTCTCACGAATATTTACTTTTAATAACACTGTCAAACTTTGAACTGAAATCTTGCTAAATACTGTTGTAACGGACGTTTTTAAAGTTTTTATGGTGCCAATGTGAACGTGACGTCCGGAACCTACATGCCTTACTGGGACGAGGAAGAGGTGCTGGCCGCTGATGGTTCAAAGACAATCGTTTATCGCGGATCTGACTACCGCATGGTGGATGCCATTGCCTCGGTTCTTAATTTTACTGTCCGTGTCATTCCGACGTCATCGTGGTCTGAGGTGAGTTGCTAAGTTACATCATATGATCAAATAATTTGCTGAGTCGAAGACAACTCCAGTCATGAATAACTTTGCTCAATATCTGGAAATTTCGTTTTTTTACTCTAATACTATTACGTATCTACTGATGAATGAATACATTTCCCTTCCAAGGTAACAAAACTGGTGGAGGAGAAGACTTCACTAATATCTCCAATTGTTCATAGTCTCCTTCCTGAGCGAGTCGAAAAATTTGACTTCACATATATATATGAGTATACATATACATCATTTGGCATGGCTAAACCTGATCTTGAGCCTCGATGGAAAAGCGTTTACTATCCTCTGTCTACTGGAGTGTGGACGGCAATGATTGGGCATGTTGTCTTCTTTCCATTACTTTTGTGGCAGGTAAAAAACCCTAAAACATATATCTTCTTTATCAACTCACAACAGTATAATGTTATTGACAAACACCATAAATCTACCAAACACTGTTCCACAGCTCATTCGTACAGGACATGGTGGGCACCCAAACATGGGCGTGGGGACAGTGTTCCAGGACATGGTGGGGATGCTGCTTGGTCAGAACCTTCCTCGTCGATTGTCCTATACCTCCTCCAGCAGGGTTCTGGTTGCTGCCTGGCTGGTGTTTGCACTAATCCTCGGGATGGCCTACCGCGGCAACCTGACTGCCTCTCTCACCCTTCCCAAGTATCCACCGCGCCCAGAGACACTCAAGGAAATTGTTGACAATGTTGAAATGTAAAGTGTGCCAGTAATTCATCCTCTTTTACAAGCAACTATCCTCTCTTCTTCAATAACACTCAACTTCCCCTCTCCTCTACATTAAACACACTCGGTCTATCCTTCATTAAAAATCTAAACTGGAAATTTCACATCTCTACTCTTGCTAAATCAGCTTCCAAGAAGTTAGGTGTCCTATGGCGTCTTCGTCCATTTTTCTCTCCCTCCCAGCTGCTTGCTCTGTACAAGGGCCTTATCCGCCCGTGTATGGAGTATGGCTCTCATGTCTGGGGGGGATCCACACACACAGCTTTACTAAACAAGGTGGAATCTAAAGCTTTTCGTCTTATCAACTCTTCTCCTCTAACTGACTGTCTTGATTCTTTAAGTCACCGCCGCAATGTTGCATCTTTATCTGTCTTCTACCGCTGTTTTCATGCTGTCTGCTCTTCTGAACTTGCTAACTGCATGCCTTCCCCTCCTGCGGCCTCGCTGCACAAGACTCTCTACTTCTTCTCATCCCTATTCTGTCCATCTTCCTAATGCAAGAGTTAACCAGTATCTTCACTCCTTCATTCCCTACACTGGTAAACTCTGGAACTCTCTACCTGTGTCTGTATTTCCACCTGCCTATGACTTAAACTCTTTCAAAAGAGGAGTGTCAAGACACCTCTTACGTTAACTGGACCCTCCTTTTAGATTTTTTGTTTTTCTCTTTCTACTTTTCTTTTAACAGGGCCTGGCAACCAGCGGGATTTTTTTTTCCAACACTGTGTTTGCCCTTGGCCAGTGCCCTTGTAATGTAAAAAAAAAAAAAAAAAAAAATTAAAGACTTATTATATATAATTACTATTTGCAATGAGAAAGATAAATAGAGAGATATCATAAATAGAGATATACATACATACATGTATAGCAGAAAGAGAAAACATAAGCATGGATGACGCCTGACAAAATGCAGTAATAACTACATCCAATTTCCATTATATTCTGTGCCATAAGCAAGTAATTAAGTGTCATAGATAAAGATGGAAAAATATGTTCCAAGTTCATTCAGTCCAAGTAAGGAAGGGAAATAAACCTTATTTAAGATGAGGTACAATGTTGAAGCATAATACTTTATTTATTGTTTACTGCTTTTTTCTTATATAATCTGGATACTACCTAATGTACTGTAAACATTCAGGTCAAGGGATACCATTTCTTAATGCACTATTTACATACTGTTCTCCTTTTCAGGGTAACCATGCCTAGTTATGGTAAACACTTCCGTAAGTTCTACAGTGACTCTGAGTCTCCCTTATTTCAAATTCTGGGCAGCCTTATCAACCCTGGACCTTCACTGATGGAGGGGCTCAAAATGGCGATGGTGAAAAGGTAAGAACTAGGAAAAGAACAATATGATATTTAAAAAAAAAATTAAGATAAAGTCCCGGAACATAGCAGTCATCCTGAAATGCTACAAAAGTTTTAAAATAACCAAAACTGTGGTAAAATATTGTAATATTATAGTAATAATAATATTAACAGCAACAACAGGTACAATAATAATAATGGGAATAATATAAATTGTAATAAACAAATCTATGCAATAGTATACCAGGCCGTCAGTCCCATATAGAGTGCCCGACACAAAGTACCACACACTCATACTTGTACATACATCATTCTCACTTTAACAAACCTTAGTAGCAAACCTTGATGAGATTGTTTACTATCTTACTCCAGTCCTTAGAAGACTTAGACCACAACAGCAGCAGGATTCTTTCTACAGAGTGATCCGCACCCAAACTGAATCCATACAACCAAGGGCTCTGCCAGAAGTGCCCACGTCATCTACCAGGGATCGAGGAAACAGCATCGTCATTCATTATCCACTGCCACTCTCCATTCACCTCTACTAAGTATTTGCGTCACACTTTTATACTCTACATGACCATTTTATCAAGTGCGACTAAAATAGAATGGAACTCTAACTTAAGTATAGAAAAGACATCATCTACCTGCAGTCAAATCCACCAATGCTGCAATGATCATGCTCCTGATCTTAGTGATTTGACAGTTGTTATTCCTTACCCAAAGGTAACACTGACTAAGTTTGTATTAGCTGTCTTATTTTGTTTTTGGAAACACACTTGTAAAGTGTTGCATTGGAATGGCATAGAAAGGAAAGTACAAAATAAAAATAAACTGTCAGGAACCATACTTCTGAAGAAAGGAATAATACAACTAAGTCCTTCTCCCAGTAGGGTAAGGCAGGGACTAAAAAGACTGGGATGAACCAACCAGGCGGCAGCTCAGGTCAGGACAGGGGCTCTTGAGTAAACAGGGGGCTCTATGTGACCATTATGGCTTGGACTCTTGTCCTCACTCAGCCTTACGCAGTCACGGCTGGTGCAGAGAAAGGTCAGGACTGATTTCACTCCACGTGGTCCGAGGCCAGAGACGAACGTCACGTCAATTGCCGACGCACTACGTGGGAGTGGAATATAGAAGAAAAAATGCTGCCATCTCGCCATATCGCTTGGCCACCCTTCTCGCGGTGTATTCACATCGAACAAAACATATAGAGAGAGCGGAGCACACATGCTAAGTCACAGAATACTACAGCTATTGCATGGCTCACAGAACAATGCTGTCAGAAGAAAGAACACAATGACCAATCACAAAACTGACACTAGCTGTGGCATCAGCATACCATATCGTAAGCCAAGAAAAACTGGAAATCACTGGATTCCT
>NC_059271.1:23862874-23885374 GCF_017591435.1 Portunus trituberculatus | reverse complement strand
CTGTTCCCATGCAGGCTGGCCTCTATGATCAGTGGACAGCAGAGTTGATGAGGGAAACAAAGCTAAGGAGCCAGAGAAGACAACGGCAACGTCACACTGTCAGTCAAGAAGGAAAGGCAAAACAAAGAGTCGGAAATGAGGATGGTTTACCAACCCTTACCATTAACCACACGCAGGGTGCCTTCATTCTTCTCCTGCTGGGTCTCGTGTTTAACACACTTGTCTTTTCTAGTGAAATGTATTGTAAGATTTAGCTGTAAATAAAATCGAGAAGTACATCTGAAAAAGAAAAGAAAAAAAAAAAACACATTCTTCCGTTCTTGGTAGTATATGTATGTATTTATGTATGTATGTATGTATGTATGTATGTATGTATGTATGTATGTATGTATGTGTATATATATATATATATATATATATATATATATATATATATATATATATATATATATATATATATAGAGAGAGAGAGAGAGAGAGAGAGAGAGAGAGAGAGAGAGAGAGAGAGAGAGAGAGAGAGAGAGAGAGAGAGAGAGAGAGAGAGAGAGAGAGAGAGAGAGAGAGAGAGAGAGAGAGAGAGAGAGAGAGAGAGAGAGAGAGAGAGAGAGAGATATGGGAGGGATTTGAAGATGGTGTGGTTCTCATGGGCAGAGTTGAATATGTTAGTAAAAATGGAGAAATTAAAAATGACCATACTAAATTTAATATAATTAATGGTGATTGGCTAAAACTTATATTATTCTTGGAAGATAAATTTAACAGAATCTTGAGAAAAAAAATCAAGATAAACTACCAGAAAAGGCTTACAATTTGCTTTTTGCATTTGGCTTAATTTACCCCTTGGATATTATATGGACTCCCAAAGGTCCTCAACGAAGGTTGTCCCATTTGACCAATTCTTTCTGCAATTAACACCTTTAATTATAATTTGACAAGATTCTTTGTTCCGATATTGTTTCACTTAACTATTAATGAATATACAGTCACGAACTCGACTACCTTTGTTAATGATTTAATGAAACTTACGTTACCATCAACCTTTTATATGGCCAGTTTTGACATCAATAACTTTTTACTAATATACCCTTAACAGATGTCATAAACTTCTGTATAGAGAAATGCAAAGATTCTTTAGCTCATAACCTTACTCTTTTGCAATTCATATCATTATTGGACCTAGCTGTAAAAGAATCAGTATTCATTTATAATAATAATAGTAGGTGGAGGTAGTAGACACCCACCGAAACGATAATTTACTCCCAGTGAGGTCTAATACCACTAGTTCAGAGGGTGCTGTGAACTTTCTATTAAATCTAGTTATGATCTCGCTGAACTTTTTTCTTTGTGTCTCTTAGCTCAAGGGGGCAGTCACAGCCTCCCCTCTAAAGAGAACTCTCCTTCTTCATTCAAAACTACCTAGACTTAGCACACATACACCATTCACTTAAAATTCAAAATAAAAAAAAATGGCGATTCCAACCCAGCCTCGGGGACTGGACCAGAAATTTCCCCAGGTCGGACTCCTCTCTTGATGACAACCCAAAATGTCTTGACACCTCCCTCAACTTTTTCTACATTAACTTCTGCAACAATCGCGGTCTTAGATCTTAGATACAGAAATGAGATTGTGATCGGAGGAGCCCAACGGAAATGAAAGGGTGACAGCATAAGCCGAAGGGTTAGAGGTGGGGAAGAGATCAAGAATGTTGGGCGTGTCTCCAAGACGGTCAGGAATACGAGTAGGGTGTTGCACCAGTTGCTCTAGGTCATGGAGGATAGCAAAGTTGAAGGCTAGTTCACCAGGGCGGTCAGTGAAGGAGAGGAAAGCCAAAGCAGGTGGTGAACATTGAAATCTCCAAGAATGGAAATCTTAGCGAAAGGGTAGAGGGACAGAATGTGCTCCACTTTAGAAGTTAAGTAGTCGAAAAATTTACTATAGTCAGAAGAGTTAGGGGAGAGATAAACAGCACAGATGAATTTAGTTTGAGAGTGACTGTTAAGTCGTAGCCAGATGGTGGAAAATTCGGAAGACTCAAGGGCGTGGGCACGAGAGCAAGTTAAGTCGTTGCGTACATAGACGCAACATCCAGCTTAGGAATGAAAATGAGAATAGAGAAAGTAGGAGGGAACAGAGAAGGGCTACTGTCAGTTGCCTCAGACAGCTGTGTTTCGGTGAGGAAAAGAAGATGAGGTTTAGTAGAGGAGAGGTGGTGTTCCACAGATTGAAAATTAGATCTAAGACCGCGAATGTTGCAGAAGTTAATGTAGAAAAAGTTGAGGGAGGTGTCAAGGCATTTGTGGTCTTCAACAGGAGAGGTGTCCGATCCGGGGACATTTTTGGTCCCCTCCCCAGAGGGGGACTCCGAGGCGTTGTTTATTTTGGGTTCCATTTTTCTTTTAAATTTTGATTTGGAGTGAAGGGTGTATGTGTGGTAAGTGCATGTAGTTTTGAGTGAAAAAGGAGAGTTGTCTTTAGAGGGTAGGCTGTGACTGCCCCCTCGAGTTGTGAGACACAAAGGGAAACATTCAGCGAGATCACAACTAGCTTTAATGGAAGGTTCACAGCACCCCCTGAACTAGTGCTATTAGAACTCACTGGGAGTAAGTTATTGATTCGGTAGATGTCTCCTACCTCCTCTTACCTAACATCTCTGAATATAGTAAATTCTTAGACTATTTAAATTCCAAACTGGAGCATATTCTGTTCCCCTACCCATTCGCAGAGATCTCCATCCTTGGAGATTTCAATGTTCACCACCAACTTTGGCTTTCCTCTCCCTCCACTGAAGATCCTGGTGAACTAGCCTTCAACTTTGCTATCTTAAATGACCTAGAGGAACTGGTGCAACACCCTACCCGTATTCCTGACCGTCTTGGAGGCACGCCCAACGTTATTGATCTCTTCCATATCTCTAATCCTTCTGCTCATGCTGTCATCCTATCATCTCTGTTGGCTCCTACAATCACAATCCCATTTC
Organism: Portunus trituberculatus; assembly: GCF_017591435.1. NCBI lineage: Eukaryota > Metazoa > Arthropoda > Malacostraca > Decapoda > Portunidae > Portunus > Portunus trituberculatus. Next base: position 23,882,396 of record NC_059271.1, on the reverse strand, counting down.
TGTATCTTGTCTTATTTCTCCAATCCCTCTCCAGGATCCCCCTAAGCGGAGGTGCCTCTGGTGTTTTGGACTCTGCCAGTTGGGGGAACCTAAGGAGGTATTATACTGTTTTTCCCTGGACTGACCACTGTTTCCCTGTCAGAGACCCATCTGTTTATGCTGAACGCATCACAGAGGTGATATTGTCTGGCAGAGAGGCGTACATTCCTCATTCTTTTTCTCAACCTAATCCTTCTAAACCTTGGTTTAACACAGTCCGTGTACGTGATAGAGAGGTTGCCCACAAAAGGTACTTGAGGCTTCCATCTCCTGGATATCACGTACTTGATATTTCTTCCAGGAATCATGCCAAATCTTTTCTTCAACTTGCCGAACACTCCTTCATAAATAGAAAATGTCAAAATCTTTCAAACTCAAACTCCCCTCGAGACTTCTGGTATCTTCCCAAAAACATCTCCAATAAATTTATTCTTCATCTTTACCTCCTTTATTTCATCCTGATGACATCCCTGTCATCTCTTGTTTCTAAAGTTGAACTCTTCTCTCAAACAACAACTCCGCCTTGGATGACTCTGGGCTTGTCTCACCCTCTCCTCCTCCCTCTCACTATTTCATGTCTTCAATAAAGAATTCTTCTTAATGATGTTTTCCATGCCCTCGCTGGCCTAAACCCTCAGAAGGCTTATGGATCTGATGGCGTCCCTCCAATTGTTTTAAAAAACTGTGCTTCCGTGCTTGCACCTTGCCTGGCCAAACTCTTTCAACTTTGTCTGTCAACTTCTACCTTTCCTTCTTCCTGGAAGTTTACCTACATTCAGCCTCTTCCTAAAAAGGGTGACCGTTCTAATCCCTCAAACTATCGTCCTGTAGCTTTAATCTCTTGCTTGTCTAAAGTTTTTTAATCTATCCTTAATTAGAAGATTTTTAAACGTTTTTTAAACATCTGTCACTTCACAGTCTATCTGATCGCCAGTATGGCTTCTGTCAAGGTCGCTAGGAAAACATTAACAGCTTTGTTACGTAAACATGTACCAGATGTAATCTTTAGATTTACTTTTGTTAATACAAATAATATTGGATCTTTGTTTAAACATAAGGATAGGCTACTTGATCCCTTGAGGTTTAACACAGAGTATAAATTTTGTTGACCCGGTTGTAAAACACGGTACATCGGCTCAAGAAGCCGAAACTTGAAAATACATGTCTGAAGATGGGATCACATTTGTCCCGAAACGTCACAATTGTTTGAATAGAAAGTGATTTTATTGCGGCTTTTCTTTAATATATATATATATATATATATATATATATATATATATATATATATATATATATATATATATATATATATATATATATATATATATATATATATATATATATATATATATATATATATATATATATATATATATATATATATATATATATATATATATATATATATATATATATATATATATATATATATATATATATATATATATATATATATATATATATATATATATATATATATATATATATATATATATATATATATATATATATATATATATATATATATATATATATCACTCAAGGACGCCACAGAACGCCCGACTTCTGATCTTTCTATGATTTCTGATTGAGGCAGACAAAAATTAGTAGTGTTCAATGCCTCATAAACTTTATTCCTTCACATATCAATTCGACACAATCTTCCAGACAATTATTTTTCTTCTTCAATGACACTCAGCTGTCCTCCTCTTCTACACTGAATATCCTCTGTCTGCCCTTTACTCATAATCTAAACTGGAAATTCCGCACCTCATCTCTCGCTTAAACAGTTTCTATGAAGTTAAGCGTTCTGAGGCGTCTACGCCAGTTTTTTCGTCTCTCTAACTACTAATTCTGTATAAGGGCCTTATCCGTCCTTGTATGGAGTACTCTTGTCATGTTTTGCGGGGTTTCACCCACACAGTTTTATATAGGATGAAATCAAAAGCTTATCGTTTCATCAACTTCTCTGTTCTGACTAACTGTCTTCAGCCTCTCTCACCGTTGGAACGTTACATTTCTTACTATCTTTTACCGCTATTTTAATGGTAACTGCTTTTTTGATCTTGCTAACTGCATGCCTCCGGTCCTCCTGTGGCCTCGCTGCACTAGGCTTTCTTCCTCTCACTTTTGTATTCCAGTGATTCTCAACTGGGGTTTCGCGGAACCCTGGGGTTCCGCCTACCATCACCAAGGGTCCGCGAGAAACCCGTAAAATATTGATGGGCTATTACACAATGACTGTGATCTTAATTCATAATTCCTACTCAACAACAAGTTACAAACACTTTCAAGACACCAATATACTCATACGTGTCAGGTAGTACCATGTATATAGTCTCATGAGAGCAAATAATATACGTGAACAGGGGTTACTGCGCTTAAGAAGACACCCGTATACCATATATAGGGGTTCCGCGGAATAGGAAAAATTATTACAGGGATTTCTCCAAGGAGTAAAGGTTGGGAATCACTGCTCTATTCTGTCCAGCTCCCTGATGCACGAGTTAACCAGTACTCTCAATCTTTCATACCTTTCTCTAGTAAACTCTGGAACTCCCTGCTTGCTTCTGTATTTCCAACTTCCTATGACTTGACTGCATTTAAGACGTAGGTTTCAAGACATTTGTCTCTGTCTCTTGGCTAACTCTGTTAGACCTGCAAGGGAGTTGGCAACTAAGTAGGTCTTATTCTTCTATCTTTTTGTTGTTGTTGTTGCTGCTCTTGGCCGGCGGTAACAATATTCTTACACGTTTTGGAAAAAAAGTTTCCGATATGAAATGGTGATATAATATGTTTGAATATAATAATACATTTCTTTTACGTGCCTGATATAGAAAATACATGCCTGAACACAAGAAGGTAAATGTCACACAAGGTAACCCCTGCAGTATCAACACTGCTGAATATTTCAGTACCTTAGAATATTATTTTAGCTTGTAGTATGGAGTATACACACTGATCGAAAGCAAGATTTAAAACTTGAAAAGTATCAATCACAAGCTTAGAATTATCCCATACATCTATCAACATGAAGTACCTCTTCGAAATACAAATGGTCTACAAATCAGGCTCTCTACCCAAGGACAATATGTGCTCTTCTTTTAATAGAGTTGATGACTGAACCTACTTATTCATTGTGTGTGTGTGTGTGTGTGTGTGTGTGTGTGTGTGTGTGTGTGTGTGTGTGTGTGTGTGTGTGTGTGTGTGTGTGTGTGTGTGAAAAAGACCCGTGCGTTCAAAAGGTGCCTAATTATTACAAAACGGGAACATTGCACAGAAGCCGATCAATATGTATAAAACTTGCTAATCAATCCCATCTGCACGTGGAGTAGCCTTTGTGAAACACTATATAAACATGGCTGCACTGCCACAAGTTAACTGTTTTAGCGCCAATGGTGGTGGCCGCTGTAGTCGAGCACCAATATGCTCGTGAAGCTGGTGCTGGTAACTTGCCTTGGCGTCACAACCGCCCGTCCCAAAATGCGAGGTGAGATCTGATTGAGATGAAAGAGAGAGAGAGAGAGAGAGAGAGAGAGAGAGAGAGAGAGAGAGAGAGAGAGAGAGAGAGAGAGAGAGAGAGAGAGAGAAACGTCGTTTAATTGCAAATATCTCAATATTGTAATGCGAAATTGCTGTTGTACTGTTTATTTATTAATTATTTTTTTCTTGATGTGCACTATTTACATGAATAAATCGGCAGTTGGGAGGGAGCAGGCCCTGCATACTGGCGGTGCGGTAGAGTTGATGAAAGAACAGCCAAACGTTTCATGTACTGCCATCATCATAATAGACAGTACTGCTACTCTTCCAGACATCGTAAAGGTATACAGCGTGTACATCATATGTTTAAAGAGAAGGAAAGATATGCCAGGACAACTGGAATTTTCTTCAAGGGGGATATCTGCTGGTGCTTGTACTTGAATGAGAGCAATAATAACCGTAATGCGATGACCTTGAATTGAAGGAGTTGATGTAATATGCATATCATAGTGAAAAACTGCATTTATTATCCACCTCACTCTTCCAGGAATTGGCTACCCTTGTGTCAAAAAAATAAACAAATAAAAAAAAAAATGAACAGATAAATAAAATAAGCAAATAAATAAAAATAGAAATAAAATATAATAAAACGAAAGATTAAATAAATAAAAATAGAACAAAATAGATACACAAATTAAACAAAAAACAACAGTAATGAAACAGCTAAATAAAAACGAGGCCAAAAAATTTGTAAATAAATGTTCAAGGTAATTTGCTGCACTACAAATAATCAAATCTAGCACTTAAGAATATATTGTAACTAATTCTGATATTGTTTTCAGGATTTAAAATCAATCTGGGAACAATGGCAAGCAGTGTCAATATTCATGGTAAATTTGCGAAACAAAAACACCAACATTAATGACAATCTGTCAACAGTGATCTCCATGGCACGCCAGGTACGAGAATTCCACTAAGATAGCAGAGATAATGGTACTATATACTGTGGACTGGGAAAAAGGAGAGAGGCATGCTGAGGATCTCGGTCATTTTCTTTTTTTTTCAGTTTCGAGATTTTTGTAGCTATTGTTAGCCTTGATTATTAATTTGATTATAATCAATCATATATTCACACTTGATAACAGCAAGATGAAGCAACAACTTTCCATTTATTGACCTATTGATTTCTTTTAGCTACATACTGCTGAAAAAGCATAAAAGTAATTCTTTTCCGATGGCTGAGCGGGCTTGTGACCCATTCTGGATCGAAAAGGGTATGCTCCTTACATAAACCACTCAAGAGTTTATTAGGCTGCTCTCAGTAATGGTGTAATGAGTTTCACAAAGTTGTGACAGATTAGTGTTTACGGTGTAGTGGGTTTCACAAAGCTGTGCCAAATTAGTGTCTACTAAACTACACATACACACTTCTTTGTTAACAGGTACGTCAGATGTCGTGGTGCACAATGGTGTTAATGGTGAGTCATGAGCCAAACATCCTTATCGCTTTCGCGGAGTGGTCTCTGAAGGGACGGCTGCTGGAGTGGACCACCAAGTTAGTGGTGGTAACCCGTTTATCTTTATCGAAGGTTCAGGTCCTCCTGTCTTCATATTGGACCTTTTCCATGATGAACACGGTTTTCCTTATTACGGAAAGTGACGCACAGCATCTACGGTAAATGAATTACACGCCTAGCTAAGTGACCACAGCGATGTGTTGTTAAGACCTTTGGAAATTATCGGCGGAAATATAAGCAGCATGTGTGTGTGTGTGTGTGTGTGTGTGTGTGTGTGTGTGTGTGTGTGTGTGTGTGTGTGTGTGTGTGTGTGTGTGTGTGTGTGTGTGTTTTCTGGTGATGAAAACCCCTGATAAATTTGGTGAATGGCGTCATCAATCACAACTGTAGGATAAATTCCATAGTCTAATCCGGTCAACTGGAAAAAAGTAGATATCTACTCTTCTGATATATAAAAATCTACTTTTTAAGTAGATACAATTGTCCTTTTTTTTTTTTTTTTACCTTGACGTGCAATTTAGCCTTGAAGTTATTACAGATGATGTTCTGCTTAATCTCAATCATCCAATCAGATTATTGTTTTACAAGCAACGAATCTATTTTAGAATAAATGGGTTATAGGCATATGTAACCCTGCTATTTGAGTCGTCGTTCCAATGAACACTTAATTCAATACCAAAAAATCTGCACAGAAGCGGCATGTACACGCACCTTCCGTATAGCCCGGATGGCTCTCAGGTAGTCAAGACTGCCTTTTGGACACCAGCCCGAGGCTTCACATCTCTCTCTCCGATCCCTTTCTTCACTGACAAATTCTACAAGTGAGTTGATAACTTATTTATTCTCTGTCAATTTACGTGTTACATAAAGTTATTGAATAAAAGAAATCCAAAAATATATTTTGGATCACTGTTCAGTATATTCATTGTGAAACGTTTATCTATACACAGTTTTTACAGCGCTGTAGTTAATGTGACTGCTAAACCCTTCATGCCCTACTGGGGAGAAAAAATGGAGCAGCATCATGATGGCTCCAGGACAACTATATACTATGGTTCAGACTACCAACTGTTGGCTGTTGTTGCCTCGGCTATGAATTTTACTGTGCGAGTTATGCCGACTATATCGTGGGCGGAGGTGAGTCGTGAAGAGAAGAAATTTCGTGTTTTGTTGCATATAATTATAATCGTCGTCATCTGGTTATGTGTCTCTGCAGCATTCAAAGCCAGCGAAATTGGTAGTATAGGTGTCTACACTACAAAAGTGTACAGTTGCCCAAGATATGAGATCATAAGAATATTGGAGCATAATAAAATAAAGGAAGCTACAAGAAGCCATAAGAATAACACTTGTTTGAAACATACACGAATCTTTTAATCACTCTCCTTTTCTACTGAGTCTTATAGACCTACAGTAAACCCCGATTATCCGAAACGAAAGGGATGAAGCCTTTTTCGGATAAACTGATTTTTCGGATAATCCAGATTTATGATTTTTTACCTAAAAATGTATTTTTTAGGTAAAAAAAAAAAAAAATCATAAAAACTAGTGTTGTGAAATCCCCCTTGGGACACGCACAGTTAAGGACGACTTTCTTCCTTTTCCCGGTTTCTTTGGGCACCTTAGGGATGGTGATGGTGAAAAAAGCGAGTTGGAAACACAGGTTGTAGAATTCGGCTGGCGAGTGTAAACATAGTGGCACGACTGCCAACTGCCGATTGTAAACAATGAAAGAAAACAAATGCACGATACGCTAAACAAAGCACGATTAAAACGTATTTATATTAATTGTTCTTATTAATTTTGAATGTTATTTTAAATGTTATTGGAATTAGCTAAAGTAGTTAAAGAGTAAGTTGAAAAGCAAAAGAAAAGAAAATTAAATCAGGTCAGAATATAGCTCACCTCCAGAAAAGTTTTTTTTTCCCGGAAATGAAAAGTCTTTCGTTTAAGAGTGTTCCCCTTTGGCAAGCTATAATGAAACAAATTTGGCTAATAAATGAAAGGACAGAAGGAAAACAAAAAAGGGTGCCAAGTACTGATACACTTTAAATCAAATGAAGAACCGAAGACAAATTACCGACCGCGCCCGAATATGCAAAACCGAATTACAGAAGCCAAACCGAAGCGACAGAATTACACGAACCGAATGAATCCTTTCACCATTAGTAGGGAAAAAAAAAAAAGTTAACTAGTGATGCCAATCAGTCATGATGCATATTCGCCAAATTACAAACGCCAAATATGGAGAAACAAAACAAAGTTCATGGGATAGTTTTAATAATGTGTTAATCGTATATATGTACTTACTTTTATTATTTTCATGTTTTTTAATGTTTTACTACGTTTTAGCATAGAAAAAAGAAATACGCATTTTAATTGCATTATCCAAATCGATTTCGGATAATCCCGTTTTTCGAATAATCCGCTTTCAGATAATCGGGGATTTACTGTACATCTATATCGTTGCCAGAACTGCATAACATAGTCTACCTAGATGAGACTTGACCAGCGCCAAACACAATATGAATGTTACTTACCTCAGGACTTATTTCAATGTCGTTAAAAACTAATCTTAATCTATTTTTGGTTTCTATGTATTTCCGTAAACGGAGAACAACTCTAAATTCACAAGTTTTTTTGTTCTCTGATTATACCATGGCTTCGTTGTTTATTGTGTAACTACTATATGGGTTTCTCCTACCTTCTGATCTAGAATACACGAGTTTCACTAACATGCGAGGATAGATACCTTACTTCGTTCTTGAAAAAAGTAAGTTTAGAACATAACAATAATAAAATATGCCTTGAAAATTTCATATCTGTTCCCTCACGTAAATACAGAAATTCTTTTGTATTATGTATTACTGGCATTTGATGACCGTGCTGTTTTTCAATCATTCCATATTTTAATCTAAACTAAAATGTTGTTTTTCTTGGCTAACCGATGACGTAACGTGTGTGTGTGTGTGTGTGTGTGTGTGTGTGTGTGTGTGTGTGTGTGTGTGTGTGTATATATATATATATATATATATATATATATATATATATATATATATATATATATATATATATATATATAATGTACCTTCTAAACCTTGATTTAACACAGCCTGTTCTCGTTCTATACATGATAGAGAGGTTGCCCACAAAAGATATTTGAGCCTTCCATCTCCTGAATCTCATGCACTTTATATTTCTGTCCGGATTCATACCAAGACTGTTCTTCAACTTGTCAAACACTCCTTCATAAATAGAAAATGTCAAAATCTCTCAAACTCCAACTCCCCTAGAGACTTCTGGCATCTTGCAAAAACATCTCCAATATCTTTACTTCTTCATCTTTCCTTCTTTTATTTCATTATGATGGCACCACTGCCATCTCATTTGTCTCTAAAGCTGAACTCTTCTCTCAAAGCTTTTCCAACTTTGGATAATTCTGGGCTTGTCCCTTCGTCTCCTCCTCCTCCGTCTGACTATTTCATGCCTGCAATCAAAGTTCTTCGTAATGATGTTTTCCATGCCCTCTCTGGCCTAAACCCTCGAAAGACTTATGGACCTGATGGAGTCCCTCCTATTGTTCTCAAAAACTGTGCATCCATGTTTCTACCTTGCCTGGCCAAACTCTATAAACTATGTCTATCGACCTCTATCCTTCCTTCATGCTGGAAGTTTGCCTACATTCAGTCTGTTCCTAAAAAAGGTGACCGTTTTAATTCCTAGAACTACCGTCCTATAGCTTTAATCTCTTGCTTATCTAAAGTTTGGAATCTATCCTCAATAGGAATATTCTCAAACATCTGTCACTTCACAAGCTTCTCTCTGGTCGCCAGTATGGCTTCTGTCAAGGCTGCTCAACTGGTGATCTTCTGACTTTCCTTACTGAGTCATGGTTATCCTCTTTTATAGATTTCAGTAAAACTTTTGCTGTTGCGTTAGACATATCAAAATCTTTTGATAGAGTCTGGCACAAAGCTTTGATTTCCAAACTGTCCTCCAACAGTTTCTATCCTTCTATCTGCCACTTTATTTCAAGTTTCCTTTCCGACCGTTCTATTGGTGCCGTAGTAGACGGCCACTGTTCTTCTAAATCTATTAACAGTGGTGTTCCTCAGGATTCTGCCCTGTCACCCACCCTTTTTCTATTACTCATTAATGATCTTCTTAACCAAACTCCTTGCCCTATCCACTCCTACGCTAATAATACCACCCTACACTTTTCCACGTCTTTTCAGAGACGACCAACCCTTTAATGAGTCAACAGATCACACATGGAACGCCATAGAACGCCTGACATCTGATATTTCTAAGATTTCTGATTGGGGCAGAGAAAACTTAATACTAGTGTTCAATGCTTCAAAAACTCAATTCCTCCATCTATGAACTATCCCCTCTTCTTCAGTGACACTCAACCGTCCGCATCTTTTACATTATATATCCTCGGTCTGTCCTTTACTCATGATCTAAACTAGAAACTTTACATCTCATCTCTTGTTAAAACAGCTTATATGAAGTTAGGCGTTCTGAAGCGTCTCCGCCAGTTCTCACTCCCCCATCTGCTAACTTTGTACAAAGCCTTATTCGTCCTTGTATCGAGTACCCTTTGCATGTTTGTGGAGGAGGGGTTCCACCCACATAACTGTATGAGTGAAACCTCTCCAAACATGCGAAGAGTACTCCATACATGGGGGATAAGGCCCTTGTATAGAGTAAGCAATTGGACAGGTGAGAAAAACTGGTGGAGACATTGCAAAACGCCCATTTTCAAAGAAGCTGTTTTAGGAAGAGATGGGATGTGAAGTTTCCAGTTAAAATTATGAGTAAAGGACTGACCGAGGATATTCAGTGTGGAAGACGGAGACAGTTGAGAGTCATTGAAGAGGGGATAGTTGTCTGGAAGGTTGTGTTGAGTTGATAGATGGAGGAATTCAGTTTTTGAGGCATTGAAAACTACTAGATTTTCTTTGCCCCAATCAGAAATCTTAGAAAGATCAGATGTCAGGCGTTCTGTGACATCCCTGCTTGATCTGTTAACTTCCTGAAGGGTTGGTCGTCTCTGAAAGGATGTGGGAAGATGTAGGTTATTATCATCAGCGTAGGAGTGGATAGGGCAAGAAGTTTGGTTAAGATCATTAATGAACAATAGAAAGAGAGTGGGTGACAGGACAGAACCCTGAGGAAGACCACTATTAATAGATTTAGGAGAACAGTGGCAGTCTACCATAGCAGCAATAGAACGGTCGGAAAGGAAACTTGAGATAAAGTTGCAGAGGAAGGATAAAACCAGTTGGAGGGCAGTTTGGATATCAAAGCTTTATGCCAGACTCTATCAAAAGCTTTTGATATGTCTAACGCAACAGCAAAAGTTTCACCGAAATCTCTAAAAGAGGATGACCAAGACTCAGTAAGGAAAGCCAGAAGATCACCAGTAGAGCGACCTTGACGGAAGCCATACTGGCGATCAGATAGAAGATTGTGAAGTGACAGATGTTTAAGAATCTTCCTATTGAAGATAGATTAAGAAGCTATAGGACGATAATTTGAGGGATTAGAACGGTCACCCTTTTAGGAACAGGCTGAATGTAGGCAAACTTCCAGCAAGAAGGAAAGGTAGAAGTCGATACACAAAGTTGAAAGAGTTTGGCCAGGCAAGGTGCAAGCACGGAAGCACAGTTTTGAGAACAATAGGAGGGACCCCATCAGGTCCAGAAGCCTTCCGAGGGTTTAGGCCAGCGAGGGCATGGAAAACATCATTAAGAAGAATTTTGATTGAAGACATGAAATAGTCAGAGGGAGGAGAGGGAGGACAAGCCCAGAATCATCCAAGATGGAGTTGTTAGCAAAGGTTTGAGAGAAGAATTCAGCTTTAGAGACAGAAGAGATGGCAGTGGTGCCATCAGGATGAAATAAAGGAGGAAAGATGAAGAAGTGAAGTTATTGAGATGTTTTTGGACTAGATGCCAGAAGTCACGAGGGAGTTTGAGTTTGAAAGATTTTGACATTTTCTATTTATGAAGGAGTGTTTGGCAAGTTGAAGAACAGACTTGGCATGATTCCGGCAGAGAATATAAAGTGCATGAGATTCAGGAGATGGAAGGCTCAAGTACCTTTTGTGGGCAACCTCTCTATCATGTATAGCACGAGAACAGGCTGTGTTAAACCAAGGTTTAGAAGGTTTAGGTTGAGAAAAGAATGAGGAATGTACGCCTCCATGCCAGACACTATCACCTCTGTTATGCGTTCAGCACAAAGAGATGGGTCTCTGACACGGAAGCAGTAATCATTCCAGGAAAAATCAGCATAATACCTCCTCAGGTCCCCCAACTGGCAGAGGCAAAACGCCAGAGGCACCTTCGCTTTGGGGATCCTGGGGAGGGATTGGAGAAATAGGACAAGATACAGAAATGAGATTGTGATCGGAGGAGCCCAACGGAGATGATAGGGTGACAGCATAAGCAGAAGGATTAGAGGTGAGGAAGAGATCAAGAATGTTGGGCGTGTCTCCAAGACGGTCAGGAATACGAGTAGGGTGTTGCACCAGTTGCTCTAGGTCATGGAGGATAGCAAAGTTGAAGGCTAGTTCACCAGGATGGTCAGTGAAGGGAGAGGAAAGCCAAAGCTGGTGGTGAACATTGAAATCTCCAAGAATGGAGATCTCCACGAAAGGGTAGAGGGACAGAATGTGCTCCACTTTGGAAGTTAAATAGTCAAAGAATTTACTATAGTCAGAGCAATTACGGGAGAGATAGACAGCACAGATAAATTTAGTTAGAGAGTAACTATTGAGTCAAAGCCAGATGGTGGAAAACTCGGAAGATTGGAGAGCGTGGGCACGAGAGCATGTTAAGTCGTTATGCACATAGACGCAACATCCAACTTTGGAACGAAAATGAGAATGGAGAAAGTAGGAGAGAACAGAGAAGGGGTTACTGTCAGTTGCCTCAGACAGTTGTGTTTCGATGAGGAAAAGAAGATGAGGTTTAGTAAAGTTGAGATGGTGTTCCATAGATTGAACATCAGATCTAAAACCGCGAATGTTGCAAAAGTTAATGTTGAAAAAATTGAATGAGATGTCAAGATATTTTGGGTCGTCATCATGAAAGGAGTTTGACTTGGGGACATTTCTGGTTCCCTCCCCAGAAGGGAACTCCGAGGCTGGGTTTGGAGTCGGCATTTTCTTTTCATTTTGAATTTTAATCAAGCGATGGGTGTATGTGTGGTAAGTGCATGCATTTTTGAGTAAAGTAGAAGAGTTGTCTTTAGAGGGGAGGCTGTGACTGCCCCACGTAAGAGAGTTGTCTTTAGAAGGCAGGCTGTGACTGCCCCTTTGAGTTGTGAGGCAAAGGAAAACGTTCAGCGAGATCACAACTATCTTTAATGGAAAGTTCACAGCAACTGAACTAGTGCTGTTAGACCTCGGTGAGAGTAAATTAACGCTTCGGTAGGTGTCTACTACCTCCTCCTTTCTACTCATAAGCTACATGGAATCATAATTAATTTTTCTTCTAATTCAAGGTAACAAAGCTGGTTGAGAGACGCATTTCTTTTATCGCTCCCGTTATTCACATGGTGTTAACTGAACGACGAGAAAAGTATGACTTCAGCTACATCTACGAAACGTCCCACGCGTCCTTTGCAGTGGCAAAACCAGGCCTGGAGCCCCAGTGGAAAAGCCTTTATTATCCCCTGGATTTTGAAGTCTGGATGGCATTGACTGCTCCTCTCTTCTTGGTTCCCTTTCTCTTGAGTCTGGTAATATTTTCCATTATCTATATCTTTTTTAAAATTAATTAAAACGTAGTTTTTTTTCAGCAGCTTTGACGACTATGAATGGCCACCGGTCAAATCTTCCAAACACTACATCCCACAGCTCATTCGTGCAAGTCACGATGGAAATGGAAGCAGAGATGTGAGCGTGGGGACGGTGTTTCAGGACATGGTGGGAATTTTCCTGGGCCAGGGCCTTCCTTATTGGCTTTCCAGTTCCTCCTCCAGTAGGGTTGTAGTGACTACCTGGCTTATATTTGCCTTCATCATAGCGACAGCCTATCGCAGTAACTTGACTGCTGCTCTCACTCTTCCCAAGTATTCTTCCCGCCCAGAGACACTTCAGGAAATCGTCGACACCGTTGACATGTATGTGGACCAATTTCTTTTGTGGTATTTGGTCACGAGTTGGACGGACAATGAAAACTGTAAATATAACAGAAAACAGGCAGAGCAAATTCCATTCTGTCATATAAGACTTCACAATAGTATCATTCCTACTCTGCTCCAAATTAAAGGGATACAAACTGCTACCTTAGAGCATCATATTTTTCTAATGAGTGTGCATTATGTTTAGTATTATTTCCATAGCGTTTCTAGCGAATAACTTTAAGTAATTCATTGTTTACAGGGTAACCTTACCCGCTTACGGGGAACAACATCGAAAATTTTATAGTCAGTCTAAGTCTCCACTGTTCCAAGCACTGGGCAGACTGATGAAACCAGGACCATCACTGATGGAGGGACTTAAGAAGGCGTTGGTAGAAAAGTAAGTGTGGAGGCAAAAAAACATTGTAAAGAGAATAATATTTTAATTCATATATATATATATATATATATATATATATATATATATATATATATATATATATATATATATATATATATATATTAGAAGCTGCCATACAGAGGCAAGGAAATATCTACAATACGAAATCCTGGATAAGTTCACGGAAAGGGACGGCAGCACTCGTCTTTATGTCAGCAGTGGATCCATCTATCCATCGCCCAGCGCATGGCCAATCCCGCACGATGCTCCCTACAAGGCTCATTTGAACAGATGGATCATAACTACCTTGGAGGTGGGTCTTGCAAGTTACTTCGTATTTGAAAAAGCAAACATCAGGAGCCAGTTTACCATACCATTTTCCATCGAATTTCAAAAGTGATAAATAAACGCTTAAAAAACTAGATTCATACATTTAGATCAGGATTTCTCAACCAGGGATTCGTGATCTCCCAAGGGTTCAAATAATATTTCCAAGGGTACTTAGATGGCTGATGTAATAATATCCTTTGCAGTACTACTGCATATTGAGTTAGTTTGTCACTAAATTAAAATTATGTTTGAAGTTAAATTACTGCTGGTTTCGGGTAGATGACCTTATAACTCAGGGAGTTCTTAACGAAAAAAGGGTTTAGAAACCCTGATTTAGATTTTGGTCTGGCCTCATAAAAATATGTAATCATCACCACTACTCAATTAAATATATCTCTTAAACTTCTCATTCTATCTACCGAATGAAACGAACGCAGTCAGTCTGTATGCTAACATATTTAGATAGAGCAGCTGTTGACACTTCGTCATTCTTCCTCCACCCTTATTGGCTGTTTACACATATGACACTTAATTTATATGAAGCAAGGAAATGGATCTTTGTGAATGGATAGACGATGTGTAGAAGTTCTCCTATTAGATCTAAATAGTTTTGTTGAAAGACTTAATAATTTGCAAATATGAATAGGAATTTGAGTTGCATGTATTCATCTTTGCACTCATAAACATTTTTTTCCACTTCAAAAGTTAAGTGCCTTTACGTATAACGCTAAACTCCTTCATTAAATAATTCTATTTCTCAATTGCTATTTTATGGGCAGCTTACCATATCACTTTGCATTAATGCTTATGTGATATTACTAAACTCATAAACGTACAACAGGAATGCACCCCATGCGCAACACATAAACGCCTTCACATCCAGTAAGCAGCATAACTAAATAACATCTCAAAAGACATCCCTACACCGCTAAGTAGCTCCATAGGCAGTGCCTGGTTGCCACTAGAGTAAAAACGTTCCAACTCTATATGCCTAAATAAATTTACAATGTTTGTCAGTCACAGATCTTGAGGAAAAAATTCGGCTAAGTTGTATAATGCGTATACAGAATATCTGAGTTCAAACATCTTTTCTGGGGGATTACTGTTGACGGTCACAAGTTAAGCTCAAAAAGGTCATAGCAAATTACAGAATTAAAAATACCTCGTTCAATGAACGATTTGAATATTCAACATCCTAAACTAGTTTAGGGTTTAAGAAAGGTTAAAGAACTAATTTATGACCATTTTTCAGAAAACAAAATAATTTACCATAACAGTGACAAACACCACAACATATTCCCGACAGGCCGGTCTCTATGAAAAGTGGATAGCGGACTTATTAAGAGAGACGAAACTGAAGAGTCAGAGGAGACAGCGCCAGCGCCTAGCCTCCGAGTGGTCTGAGGAAGAAGCAGGAATGGAAAAACTGTCAGAGGGTCCTCCGATCCTCACTCTCAGCCACACTCAAGGTGGCTTCATAATCCTCATGCTTGGTCTGATCCTTGCCACCTTCGCCTTCATCCAAGAACTCTGTTCTCTGAAACAAACTAAGTGATATAACTTTCTGGTTCTTTATCCGAAATAATGATTCCAAGAGCAAGAAAACAATCCTGTTTTAATCATATATATATATATATATATATATATATATATATATATATATATATATATATATATATATATATATATATATATATATATATATATATATATATATATATATATATATATATATATATATATATATATACACATACACACACACACACACACACACATATATATATATATATATATATATATATATATATATATATATATATATATATATATATATATATATATATATATATATATATATATATATATATATATATATATATATATATATATATATATATATATATATATATATATATAGGAAAATATCTTAAGGAAAATAATCAATGCTCAATTAGCTATCACTTACAATGATATATATATATATATATATATATATATATATATATATATATATATATATATATATATATATATATATATATATATATATTCCATAAGATATTCTCCTTATATCTTGTGATAGTCGTATGTTCATTTTTATGTGTCTGTATGACTTCGCCGACGCTAGTCTTGTTCGCTAGATCGCGATTTCGGGTTCTAGACCCTTCTTCAGTAGCGAGGTCTTTCCTTGGTGAGTGTTCAGGAGAGAATGGGTTGCTTTGCTTTTGCTCTGGTTTGGGGATAAACAGTGGGGGGGGGGATAAAAAAGGGATGCATTAGCGGAAGAAAAGGTGAAATTGAAATCGAGTGGCAGAAAGCTAAAGATGGCGAGCAAACCGCCTTGCTAATTTTGTTGTCTGATTTCTTGTGGAGGGGCTAAGCTCTGAGAGGATGTTTAAATTTTTTATGCTCCTGCTTTCCACAGCTGCGCCCAAATGCTCACTCGCACCTACACACACACGTACATCCTTCTATTTATGTTTTTATTTTAATTTATTCATTTATTTTTGTTTATTTATCTTATTTTCTTTTTAAGCTTTTTTTTTCTTTCCTCTCTCTCTCTCTCTCTCTCTCTCTCTCTCTCTCTCTCTCTCTCTCTCTCTCTCTCTCTCTCTCCATATTTACCCATATATACATAGATACACACATATACATACATACGCACATTTACACACATACCTATACATGCATATACATACAATACATACATACATACATACGCATATATCTCATCAACCAATTGTTGTTGACTCCCGGCCACAGCCACGGTATCTGGTAGCGCGGTCATCCCAGTGTAGCTATCGACCTCTCCGCTGATGCTGGGACCCGTAAAGTTACCCAGAGAGCTTATACTGTTCACCAGGACCTGAAAGTGTCATCAGCGGTCCAGATCCGCCTAAGTGGACAAAGTCTCCGTCCCGGCGATTAAGAGCACAGGGTAAGAGGGATGTGGGGATTCACGTTTACCGTCCTATTGTGAGTCTATGGGTTATTTTTTTCCATATATGAGAACGGTATCCGGGAACACGACCCTCCCCGAGTGCTGCTATTGAGCTCTGCTCTGCTGCTGGGGCCCGTTGGGTTACCCAGGGAACTAATACCCCTCGCCGAAACTTGAAAGTGTCAGCTGCGGCCCAGAGAAAAATGCTCAGCACTTTTTACAAAGCGACATTCTCTACTGCCTACAAAGAAGATGAGAGGGTCATTACACAAATAGTAAGAAGAAAAACCAAGCCTTTTGATCCCCGCAAGAAAGTAAAACTAATAATATACTATAAGACGAAGAAAACAAACCATCTTCTTCTGAAGAACAATCCCCTCAAAAAGAGAGAACCTACAAAGGTTGCATGTCATATACAGGTTCACGGGCAAACAAAGAAGTCCTTCCCTCCATCTTTGTTGGCATGACGACGACAAGGCTCTCGCGACGTCTGACCTACCATCTCGTGTCAGGAGCACCGAAAAAGCATCTAAAAGAACAGCATAGAATCAACATCACAAGAGAAATGCTGGAAGTCAACACCGAGATCCTGACAACCTGTCCAGACGCAAGACGCCTCCCCATCCTAGAAGCACTCTACATCATAGAAGAAAACTGGCATTAAACCATCAAGCATAGGACCTACAAGCTCTCCCGAGTATGCGAAGAGAAAGTCCCACGCAGGCCGAGGTCAACCCTCATATCAGCCAATCAGGAACCAAGACGCTCAGTGGGAAGAGAAGCGCAGCTGTACAGTATAAATTTACCCCCGCGCATCACGCAAGCCATGCAATGTGGTCTGCCAACAAACCTTTATCTCCTACTTTCCTTCGCTCTGTCCAACCTCTTATTCTACTATTTTTTCTATTAAAAAACAAAACAAAAATAAAAAGCAAGCCATTCTCTCCTGAAGACTTACAAAGGAAAGACCTCGCTGCTGAAGAAGGGTCTGGAACCCGAAATCGCGATCTAGCGAACATGACTAGCTTCGGCGAAGTCATACAGACACTTAAAAAGAACGTAAGACTATCATAAGGTATAGGGAGAATACCTTAAGGAAAATAATCAATGCTCAATGGGGAGTTTTCAAAACTAGTCCACCAGTTGTCACTGCTGCTACATGTCCCCTGCTGACATGAGCTAAATTATTTTTGTATTAAATCCCAGGTGCATACAGAAGCATAGAACATTGATTATTATGTTACTGTTGACAGTCTGTGTCATCTAAACATCTTGTATGGATAATTTTAGAAGTTAGTCAAAACAAATATTTTTTTTGTGATTATCTTGTAATACTGCAATCAATATCTTAAATACGGCATACTAGAAGCCTGAAATCTATTGATTTGGACAATGAAAAATATAAAAACCTTAACTGTACTATATAGTATAACCTAGCAGTAACATCGTGATATATAGGTATAGTTATTTTTGTAGGGATTTTAGCATCGCTTTCATCAAGATTAAGAAGCGGCAAAACAATCAAGCAAAGAATTAGCATAGCAGTGGACAGCTATAGAGTGAGGAGAGAAATATGTGGAGGTTTCCTCCTCCTCATGGCATAGTGGTATGGACATTACAGCAGGAATTAACTATTTCTCCCACTACGTGTTTGTTAAGTTAGACAGGTGGGCAGCCCAGGATGGGTTAGAAAGCAACACTCTCGCCAGGATACTCGAGTTCTCGAGTTGCCTATTCTAAATTGGATTTGTTGTTTCCATTAACTAGTACGTTCATCTGTGGTTTTGACTTTTGAGCAACACAGACATGTTACATGTCTTCATGTTTACTGTCAACTGGATTAATACATTTCCAATCAAGGGTGTACTTTTTGGGAAATGTGATGACCAAATAAACCTCAATGCCAGTTCATGAGAAAATCAACTTATATAGGTACATTTGTTCATGAATAGGCTTTGATTTAGCCTGTGTAACTACTTAGAAGAAATTATGTAGAAAAATATATTATATCGATTTACTGCATCTCTGTGTTTAAAGAATGACACTGCAGGTAAGCTCTACATTACCCCTGTGAGAGCGAAGGGGACATGCATTCTGCTGGCACCTGGTGACAACCACTAGTACTGAAAACTCTCCATTAGCCATCACTTTCAATGAGATATGCATTAGAGAAAAACACCTGCCCATATACACCCTCGAAAAAAAAATAAATAGATAAATAAAAAAATTATATATATATATATATATATATATATATATATATATATATATATATATATATATATATATATATATATATATATATATATATATATATATATATATATATATATATATATATATATATATATATATATATATATACGCATAAGTTGAAATCTTGAAATATTCATCAATTGATGAAATTCATGGAAAAACAATGTTGAAAGTCACGTCTATATCCGTGTAAGTTTCCCGTCGTACAGCATGATTATAAAGATCATCCCAGAGGGCTTATGTAGTGATCATTGATAACACAAATAAAAAAAATGTTCATTATCAAATCAGCATGAAATAATAAAATGTTACGTTTTATTACCATCAATAAATTAATTAATAACTGCAAGTCTGAAGGAACAATGACTGAATCGTAATTTTTCATGAAAAACGCAGAAGGGAGAAGATGGCGTTCAA
>NC_059271.1:23850374-23857874 GCF_017591435.1 Portunus trituberculatus | reverse complement strand
AATTCCTCGTCGCATTCGCTCAATGGTCCCTAAAGCTTCGGTTACTGGTGTGGACAACTAAGCTGGTGGTGGTGACTCATCTCCCCTTCACACAACTTCAGGCCCTACTGCCAGCATACTGGACCTTCTCCATGATGAACGCAGTTTTTCTCAATAAGGAGGAGTACATGAATCACACCAAGTATGTATTACTTGTATACATACATACTTGCATGGTCTCAATGTTCGGACAAGGAGGTTAACTAGTCAACTGTTTATTAATCAAACTCCTTTATTGCAGTGTTACATATGCCACAACGATAATACTTCTCTCAATAATTAACATCCTTTTTTTTTTTTTATTTAGGAGGCAAAAGTCTGCCAAGGAAAAAAAAAAATAAAAAACAGTTGCCAGCCCCCTTATAGGTCAGATAGAGTTCACCAGAAGACAGGGACAAATGTCTTAAAACCTCCCTCTTAATTGAAATCAAGCCATGGGAATTTGGAAATACAGAGGCAAGTTCCAGAGTTTACCTGCTTGTAGTTCAGAGTGTCTTCCTTTGTTCAAACAACGCCCCGTATTTACAGTAAAGAATCCTATTTTTTATGCATTTTTCTTTCATTTATATTTTATTGTACCTTTTCTATTCATTTACTTTAAAGTGTGACAACTGCATTTACAAGAAAATAAGTGGTATCTTTTTATTAATCAATATTCAAGTGATATTATTACTTCATGATCATATGTAATGTTTGAAATCAGCATACTGTTAAACGAAAATATTTGTATTGCAGGTATGGCGTGTACACTTACTTGCCATACAGCCCGGCCGGTTCCCAGACAGTCAAGATCGCTTTCTGGACATCAGTTAACAACTTCACACCTCTCACATCAGTGTCCTTCTTCCAAGATAAATTCGAAAAGTTTGCAACATTACTATATTTTTCTCTTTCTCTTTCTGTAAAGGTTCATGCAATGTGTGTGTGTGTGTGTGTGTGTGTGTGTGTGTGTGTGTGTGTGTGTGTGTGTGTGTGTGTGTGTGTGTGTGTGTGTGTGTGTGTGTGTGTGTGTGTGTGTGTGTGTGTGTGTGTGTGTGTGTGTGTGTGTGTGTGTGTGTGCTACATACAAATAGATGCGTATATAGTAGAAAGACAGGTATAGATGCAAGCTTTCGCATCAATACCTTCAGCTCATGAATCCCGTAAAAAATAAAGCCTACATTGTATAAATACAAACACAAACACACACACACACACACACACACACACACACACACACACACACACACACACATTACAGGTTCGTACTATAAATTTCATTTCACATTCCCGTACAGTTTCCACGGCGCTGCGGTGAACGTGACGGCCCAGCCCTACATGCCTTACTGGGGCGAAGAACAAACAAAGGAGCCTGATGGTTCCAGGATGACCATTTATCGTGGCTCTGACTATCGCCTGCTGGAAGCTGTTGCCTCAGTCCTCAACTTTAAAATCCGGGTCATTCCAACTTTATCGTGGGATGATGTAAGTTGTGAAAGAAACTTGTCATATGAAATGTAACGATGACTATGTTTTACTTTTCTTTGTTTTTGAGTTATCAAACATGAGTCTTGAAAAAAATTGAATTATTTCTGAATACCTGTCGATATGCTATTTTTTTTTTTTTTTATGCAAGAGGGAGAGCTGCCAAGGGTAACAAAATGTCAGAAAAAAAGGCCCACCTTTTAGACAAAAAGGACCACTATTAAAAACGGCCCACTTTAGAAAAGAAAGGCCTACTTTAGAAAAAAACGGCGAGAATACAACTGGTATTTATTAGTATTATGCGGTATAGGTTTTCTATAACGTAAATAATCTCTTCCGACTGTAACTATATTCCAGTCATCATAGGAAAACTTCTGTTCGTCTCCGTCCATCATGCCTCATTCTTGCCAGAAGAAGAGGTTTACTAAGGATTAAGTCAACTCTTGGCAAAGTTCATCACATTTTCGCGTTTTTATTACCGTTATTGCTGCTTTCCCTCCTTTCCTGTTATATATCTTTAGTTATACTCATGACAATTTGTCGTTATTTCCTTATGTGCAGCAAAGTAAATTTAACTAAACACTGTCTTGTTTTCACTTAATGTTACTAAGATGAATAGAAGACATATGAGAGAGAGAGAGACAGAGAGAGAGAGAGAGAGAGAGAGAGAGAGAGAGAGAGAGAGAGAGAGAGAGAGAGAGAGAGAGAGAGAGAGAGAGAGAGAGAGAGAGAGAGAGAGAGAGAGAGAGAGAGAGAGAGAGAGAGAGAGACCACCCATCTAATAACAGAAGACCAAGTTCACTGTTAAATAATAGATAGCATACAGATCTAAATGAAGCTTTTTTTTATTTCCAGTAAACAAATCATATGCAATAAACTTCTTTTGTTCCTCCTTCCACGAGAATGCTGTTTAATATTTTTTTATATCCAAGTTTTGTTATAACACCATTTCATTAATTACATATCTGTTACAAGAAGAGACTTTATAAACATTTTCATCAACTGTACTTATATATATATATATATATATATATATATATATATATATATATATATATATATATATATATATATATATATATATATATATATATATATATATATATATATATATATATATATATATATATATATATATATATATATATATATATATATATAATTTTCTAGAATATTCCCTATGATGACAGTTAATCAAAGTTTACAGATTGAAAAAAAGCAATGCAGTGGTTACATCAATGTTCCCATATAGTATGCCGCATAGATGAGTCAAAAAGTACCTTCTTGACTGTCTTAACTGACTTTGGCATCACTGTAATATGTACCTCAAAATTCCAAGTTATTTCATTTCTGTATAAGTCCCAAAACTTTTAATATAGAATCATCTGATAATTTCTTCTTCCAAGGTAACAAGTCTGGTCGAGAACCGCACTTCACTGATAGCCTCCGTCATTTATGGGATGCTAACTGTGCGAGCAGAAAGGTATGACTTCAGTTTCAGCTACGCATATGGCCATAGGTCGTTTGCTATGGCTAAACCCAACCTGGAGGCTCGATGGACGAGCTTGTACTATCCTCTGGCAAGGGAAGTGTGGATGTCACTTCTTGTTCCACTTTTCCTCGTTCCTTCCCTTTTGATTTTGGTAAATATTCTTCCGAATTAATCTATTGTATATTGCAATAAGTACATATAATGCATCTACTAAGAAGACAAAAAGCTATTACAATTTTTAACATTTCGCATTACATACTTCGAGCGCAATATTTCACAGTTCACACGTGCTGACCATGATGGACAAAAAAGGTACACGGGTATAGAGGCAGTATTGCAGAACATGATGGGAATGTTGTTAGGCCAAAACCTTCCTCAGCGACTGTCCAGCACCTCTTCCATTCGTATCCTGGTAGCTTCGTGGCTGATCTTTGCATTTATCCTGGCAGTAGCATATCGCAGCAACTTAACTGCCTCTCTTACTCTTCCTAAGTATCCTCCACGTCCAGAAACGCTTCAGGAGGTCGTCGACACTGTTGACATGTAAGTATGCATTGAGTATTCAGAATGAAGAGAAAATTTACTTCCATATACTATACCAAGACGAAATGTAATATACGTAGATGAAGCGTTAGGATTTAGGTAGTCACAAAAATTTATGATTCTCTCTCTCTCTCTCTCTCTCTCTCTCTCTCTCTCTCTCTCTCTCTCTCTCTCTCTCTCTCCTGATATGTATTCAATATCAAATAATATAGTGAAGTATAATTTTTTTTTTTCAGTGTCACCGTACCACCCTATGGTGAACAATACCGGAAGTTCTATAGTGAGTCAAATTCTCTCCTGTTTCAAGCGTTGGGCAGAATAATGCAACCCGGACCCTCACTATTGGAAGGGCTCAAGAATGCTTTAGTAAAGAGGTAAGTTTAGAAGCTGATGACTTAACCCGAAATTGGACTTGCTAGTTAAATCTACAATGCGTCTGGTTAGCATACACAATATGTAGAGCAAAGTTACATTTTTCAGTAAGTGGTAGCATGTTTTTCTCATGGGGTTGAAGAATGGTTACAACCGTTACAACCAGCATCCCTCTCTACCATTAGCAAGTCATAACACAGTGGCTGCTGTCACTTGAGTTGTTCAGAAAATTTCAAGAAAGACATGGTATGTTGGCGAATTAGACCCTTAACATTCCATTCCATTCATTAGGAAAACTCAATTGAGTTGACTGTGTATGCCTGAAAAGCGGACAGTTTGCAAGACCATACAAAGTCAACTAAAGATCAGGAGGAAAAAAAAAAAAAACTAGTGGACATCAGGGAAATAGACTAATGCAAAATCCTAATTAAGACTACCACACAAAGGTATCTCAGACAGCAAGACCAACGTTGAGTGTGGATGATTGTGAAACATATGGTATAGCTTTGAGCAGGACAAAGTCGGCTACTGAGGTGGGTCATATAATACTTTCAGTCAAAAGTTTTTCAGAGAGGTTAATCCTACAGGTGCCACCAAATGTATTCGACAAGATAATTGATGGCAATGGTGGTCATTTACCTGCAGATATTCATACAAAGCAGTTATAATGGCAGTGATAGCAGATGCATGGCAGAAGCGGTATGACAGACTCCAAGCCGCAATGGCCAAGGAGAGAAAGAGAGAGAGAGAGAGAGAGAGAGAGAGAGAGAGAGAGAGAGAGAGAGAGAGAGAGAGAGAGAGAGAGAGAGAGAGAGAGAGAGAGAGAGAGAGAGAGAGAGAGAGAGAGAGAGAGAGAGAGAGAGAGAGAGAGAGAGAGAGAGAGAGAGAGAGAGAGAGAGAGAGAGAGAGAGAGAGAGAGAGAGAGAAGCGCACTTGTTCCTAAAAGAAATTTTCCTTATAGGAGTGACGACATATAGATACAAGCAAGGTGTTCCAAAGTTTACCATAGAAAGGAATAAAAGATGAGAACACTGGTTCACTACTGCATTAAAGAGCTGAACAGAATAAGATGGAAAAAATCTAGTGCAGTGAGCTTGAGAGGAGAGGAGGAATGTAGCTAGAATGCTCAGAAGAGCAATTAGAATGAAAATAGCTTAGAAGATAGCAAAAAATGCAACACTGCGGCAATAAGAGAGAGGCTGAAGACAGTCATTTATATGATTGGCCAATAAAATGTTACCATTTTTTAAAATGCTCTAATTCCCAAAATAAAAAATATCTTTTTTTTCATTTTCAGGAATATCAGTAACGATGCACTGAATTTTAACCCCAATAGATTGAAAGTAATATATGGTGTAGGAGAGAGTGAAGATCGTGGAAACATATTTTGAATCAAAATCGGTAACCGACACTCAGTGACAAATCACGATTGACTTTCCGGGAAGGATTCCTCCAAGCAGACTCACAATCAGACGTCTTCTGTAGAGATTCAGGGAAATATAGTGTGACCAATGCAAATAAAGGACATAGTGTCAGGCCAAGGTCTGCAAGGCAAGCCATCAACACTGAGCCCGTGAAACACTGTTTGGAGGAATCATCGAGAAAATCGACCAGACGTTTGTCACAGGAACCTGCCTTCTCAAGGGCTTCTGTTAGACGCATACTGAGCACAGACCTTCATCTCTTTCCCTACAAAATTCAGATTTTGCAAGCGCAGACAGAGGGCAATCTCCTGTGACAAACGTCTGGTCAATTTTCTTGGTCATTCTTCTCTAATGTCTCACGGTCTCAGTGTTGATGGCTGTCCTTGCAGACCTTGGCCTACCACTATATGTCCTTTATTTGCATTGGTCACACTTTCTGTCTCCCTAAACTTCTGCAGAAGACACCTGATTGTGAGTCTGTTTGGAAGATTTCTTCCCGGAAAGTCAATCGTGAATTGTCACTGAGTGTAAGTTACCAATTTCGATTCAAAATATGCTTCCACGATCTTCACTCTCTCCTCCACAGTATATTGTTTTCGATTCATTGGGGTTGAAATTCAGTGCTTCGTTGTTGATATTCTTGAAAATGAAAAAGAAATCTTTGTTATTTTTGAAATTGTAAGAATTAAAACAGTGGTAA
Organism: Portunus trituberculatus; assembly: GCF_017591435.1. Classification (NCBI taxonomy): domain Eukaryota; kingdom Metazoa; phylum Arthropoda; class Malacostraca; order Decapoda; family Portunidae; genus Portunus; species Portunus trituberculatus. Next base: position 23,851,840 of record NC_059271.1, on the reverse strand, counting down.
CATTTTATTGGCCTACCATGTATAGTAAAGATGATGATAAGAAGAAAACTTTTGGTTCCATCCTTTAAAAAAAAAATGGTATGGGAGAAAATTCCCATACATATCGAACATACTTCATACCTGGACGGATAACGCCCATGTACAATGCTAAAATTTTGGGGAGGCAGGTGAGAAAAACTGGCACACCTAACTTCATAAAAGATGAAATGTGAAGTTTCCAGTTTAGACTATAAGTAAAGAACAGACCTAGGATGTTCAAGGTGTCACTAAAGAAGAGGGTATAGTTATGTGGAGAGTTGTGTTGAGTTGACAGATGGAAGAATTAAATTTTTTGAGGCAATGAACACCAAATTTGCTCTGGCCCAATCAGAAATTTTAGAGATCAGAAGTTAGGCGTTCTGTGGATTAGCTGTCCTATGGCAACAATCCTTAATATCATATATTTATTAACTTCAATAGAAGCAGCCACGCAGAGGAAAAAAAGTATCTTCAATATGAGATCATGGACAAATTTACGGAAGAAGACGGCAGCACTCGTCTCTACGTTAGTCGTGAGTCCCTTTTTTCGGCGCCTTCTGCCTGGCCCATCCCTCACGACGCGCCATACAAGGCTCACTTGGATAGGCAACTGTTAGCTGTCTTAGGGGTAAGTGTGAGGGCCAATATCATTAGATTTTATACTAGTCTTTTCGTAAAGATATTCATCCAGCCGCTGTTATAAAAGAAATAATGCATTCACACTACACATTAGTTATCAATTCACTGTCCTTAAATCTAGATAAAAAAAAAGTAAATTTCACTTCATACAGTTGCTGGAAACATCTTATTCTCTTTTTTTTTCTGATGATAACATCTGCATGGTCTTTGCTGAGCACACAGTGAAAATTATACTTTATCAGGTGGAAGTATTTTGCAAGGACATAATATGATTTCTTGTGCATTTTCCCCAAATAAACAACATATCTATCTGTTTAGATAAAAAAAACAATGTGTAACAAAGAAATTATATCAACAATAATTATCATATATTATTTTCTTGCCATCGCTGACATGAGGCTTTTCGTCCACAGGCAGGTCTCTATGATAAGTGGACAGCCGATATACTAACACAGACTAAACTTAGTAGTCAACGAAGGCAACGACAACGTCAGGCCGCTGATCAGCAGGAGCGGGCAGTAGAAACTAAAGACATGAGCAAGGAAGGGACTCCGATCCTTACTCTGAGCCACACGCAAGGCGGATTCATCCTACTGATGGCGGGCCTCGGTCTTGCTACCTTTGCCTTTAGCTGTGAAATGCTGCCTTGTACTTAACTAAATAAAAAAATCATGCAGACAAAAATGATTTATGTAGAGGATGCGGTTACTATACAACTTTTTTAATCTTATGTACTTCTTAAAATCTTTCAGTATTGGTTACGTACCCCTTACCCACAATGCAGCGTCAGGAAAGGCAAAATTAAATAT
>NC_059271.1:23827874-23845374 GCF_017591435.1 Portunus trituberculatus | reverse complement strand
GAGCTTTACCTTCTCTGGTATGGAACTTTATGAAATTATTTGCTTTAGTCAATGAAATCGTCATAACTAGATCCATTGGCTTTACGAAGAATATATGGAGTTTTCTAGACATTGCACAAACTGTCATAAACTCCTATAACTGATTGCATATCTTGTTTTATCTTGTCTCAGTGCCGCCTATGAGTACGGATCAAGTTATCAACAATGGCTTCACTATAAGAGTCTCACTCTTATGACTTCAGTTGTATTTCATTGTTATTTTTTGCTTTAATTTTTGTAGATTGCATGAAAAATAGCAATATTTCTATATGCTTTTTATCATACTCTGTAAATGGTTGTATGTGCTATGGTTTAGTTGTTACAGGCTTCGCCATACTTTTTTTGCTAGCTCATTATGTATACATGGACGGGCTTTGTGTTGGTAATCGTATGGATGTTTTCTGTAGTAATGCTATATGGATAACAATGATTCATTGCGAAACGTACAGCTTTATTCTGTGTTTTCTGTAGGACACAAATTTGTGTGTTGCTTAGAGTATTGGCGGGTATGGGCAGGTAATGCAGAATCGGCAATATCATCGTTTTTCCACGGGTGTTTTTGTCTTGGTGGGAAGTCCACGTAACTTATAAAGTTCGAGAACTGTGTTGGTTTTTATTTTCCTTTTTCTATATGTTTTTTGTAGTCAATGTTAAAGACGGTTAGTCGCAGGGTGACTCCTTCCTTTTTTTAATTATATTTCGTCATCGTTTATCCTAAGAGGTATAGAATTTGTAAGGGAGATTTATCATTGTTGTTAAGCAGGTCCAGGTATAACGTTTTATACATTTCATTGTATTTGTTGTTGTCTTCTCAGTGTTTCCTGAGTATTGCGTTCATAATATTGTTCAAGTATCTTCCTGGAACTTCTAGGAGTGAAATAGCCTGTAGTTAATTGCATTATTGCATGGTGTGGGTTCCTATCGGATTTACTGATCAGTTTCATTATGGAAGTTTTCCAGGCATTCGGAAAATAAACTGTTGTCACTGAAGCGTTTTAGATGTTGGTTAGTACTGTTATGGCGTTTTCAGGCATCTGAATTAAAATAGTTCTGTTCATTCCGTTTTTCCTTGATGCATTTGCTTGCTTTATAAAAGTACTATCTCCTTCGTTCGTTGATTTAATTGATTTGTGTTTAATTTGTGCTGTTAAACGGTGTGATTATGTGTAGTTTTTTGTTTAAGGTGTTCACGTTATTAATGTCAGTTTCGACTTCCTCTCTAACTTCATTTTCATCTTCTTTTCGTTTTCTTTAAACAAGTCTCCAATACATTTCTGTATTTGTTGTTTTTCTTCGTTTGTATACGTATTTGTCATGTTGTTATCGTATAAGTAGTGTGGTTCAAGTTCATTTTGCCAATTAGTTATTTGATGATCTTTTAAAGAACTCGGAAATTGCTGTAAGTGCTGTTTTTTTTCCTACCTTAACCTAGCTCTTATTTTATTCTCCTGTAAAATATTTTTGTACTTAATTCTAGAGAGCGTAGTAAGCACTATAGTAATGTCGATTCTTGCCATGTGTTGCGCTTTGTTCGTGTAAATCCTTCAAGGTGGCTATAACTGTTTTGGTTGCGTGGGTTAGTGGAGGTGGGAGCAGCTGCCTGCAGTAAGTGATGAGGATATTTTTTTTTAACTGTCATTGATTACTGTTTACCATTTGCTTACTTCATCTATTTCTTCCAGATTCACATATTTCAGATTTTGTGTGCTCCTCAGTTTCACGGATAATCACGACCGACGTTGCTATGCACGGGACACCAGCCTCTCGGACAATCAACAACCAGAAAGACTGCAGGCAAACCATCCTGATCATTTCCCTGTTCCTGTTTAGTAGAGAAGTCTCCTCTACTAAACCTCATCTTTTTTTCCTCACTGAAACACAGCTATCTGAGATAACTGACAGTAGCCCCTTTTCTGTTCCCTCTTACTTTCCGTATCCTCGTTTTTATTCCAAAGCTCGACGTTGCATCTATGTAGGCAACGACTTGCTCTCGTGCCCACGCTCTCAAATCTTCCGAGTTTTCCACCATCTGGATTCGACTCAATAGTCACTCTCTAACTAAATTTATCTGTATTGTCTATCTCTCCCCTAACTTTGACTATTTAACTTCCAAAGTGCAGCACATTCTATCCCTCTATCCTTTCGCAAAGATCTCCATCCCTGAAAATTTCAATGTTCACCACCAGCTTTGACTTTTCTCTCCCTTCACTGACCATCCTGGTGAACTAGCCTTAAAAAACTGTGCTATCTTACATGAACTAGAGCAACTCGTATTCCTGACTGGCTTGGAGATACGCTCAACATTCTTGATTTTTTCCTTACCTCTAAAAATTCTGTTTATGCTGTTACTCTATCTTCTCTGTAGGGCTCCTCCGATCACAACCTCATATCTGAATCTTGCCCTATTTTTCCAACCCCTCCTTAGGATACCCCAAAGCAGAAAAGACTCTGGAGTTTTGCCTCTGCCAGTTTGAGTGGGACCTGTGAATGTATTCCGTCAATGCCGCTGTACTGGTGATCTTCTGGCTTTCCTTACTGAGTCTTGGTCCTCTTTTAAAGATTTCCGTGAAACGTTTGCTGTTACGTTAGACATATCAAAAATTTTTGATACAGTCTGGCACAAAAATTTGATTTCAAAAGTGTCCTCCTACCGTTTCTATCTTTTTCTTTGCAACTTCATCTCAAGTTTCTTTTTCGACCGTTCTATTGCTGCTGTGGTAGACGGCCACTGTTCTTCTCCTAAATCTATTAACAAGGGTGTTCCTCAGGACTCTGTACTGTTATTCATTCTTTCTATTATTCAATAATGATCTTAACCAAACTTCTTTTCCTACCCACTCCTGCGCTGATGATACCACCCTACATTTTCCCACGTCCTTTCAGAGACGACCAACCCTTCAGGAAGTCGACAGATCACGCAGGGACGCCACAGAACACCTGACTTCTGATCTTTCTAAGATTTCCAATTGGGGCAGAGAAAGCTTAGTAGTGTTCAATGCCTCAAAAAACTAAATTCCTCCATCTATCAACTTGACCAAACCTTCCAGACAACTACCCCCTCTTCTTCAAAGACACTCAGCTGTCCCAATCTTATACGCTGAATATCCTTGGTCTGTCCTTTACTCATAATCTAAACTGGAAAATTCACATCTCTTGTCTTGCTAAGACACCTTCTATGAAATTAGGCACTCTGAGCTTCCTCCGCTAGTTTTTTTCCCCCTCCAACTGCTAACTCTGTCTTATCCGTCCTTGTATGGAGTACTTTTCGCGTGTTTGGAGGGGTTCCACTCACACAGTTTTATTAGATAATATGGAATCAAAAGCTTTCCGTCTCATCAACTCCCGTACTCTGATTTACTGTCTTCAGCCTTTTTCTCACTGCCAGAATGTTGCATCTTTTGCTATCATTTATCGCTATTTTCATGCTAACTCCTCTACTGATCTTGCAAACTGCATGCCTCCCCTCCTCCTGCGCCCTTGCTGCACAAGGTCTTCTTTTTCATCTCACCCCTATTCTGTACAACTCTCTATTGCAAGAGTTAACCAGTACTCTCAATCATTCATACCTTTCTATGGTAAACTTTGGAACTCCTTGCCTACTACTGTATTTCCATCTTCCAACGAGTTGTCTTTTTTTAAGAGGGAGGTTTCGAGACATTTGTGTCAGACTTTTGGCTAACTCCGTGACTCTTTTAGGAAACAAGCAATCAAGTGGGCCTTTTTTGCTTTATTTTTTGTTGGCATTAGCCAGCTTCCCTCCTGCAAAAAAAAAAAAAAAAAAAAAAAAGTGTTTGTTCTAATGTTACGCCCAAACACTGACCAGTTCTCGGTTTTCCACATTGTACTTTGTAACCAGGTTTGGTCAACATAATCCATAAACTTGTTAATCCACCTTGCCTGGAAGTTCATTAAATGCTTCTGTAATATTTTCGTGAAGCCAAAACGGTAATGTAAATACTTTCTTTATCAATTTGTACATACTATTCCTCTTACAATAGCCCTAGTTTCTGCATTTTTTCCATAGTTCATGATGGAAATGGAATGCACATCCATGAATAACAAGATCATAAAACACAGACCTCAGTGCCTTCCACATGCCTGCCTCGAAGTGAATCACAAATGATGACACATTAAGTGCTGCTGGTAAAAGGTCAAGAAGAGCATTAAGAACTGCTTTGTTAGAATTTTTTCAGATATTTAACAAAAAAAAAAAAAAAAGGAAGTTATTTCATGCAATCATCACTTCTTATGAAACAAGGAATGGGGAATAATTGATGGAATGAAGGTTTAACAACTTTAAACTGACAGATTATGAGATATCTATCAATTATTAGTGTTCCCTCATGAACTGCGAAACAGTGAAAAAAAGGTCCATGAAGATCATGGTGATGTGTTATTAGAATGTAATCAGGAAATATCACAAGCACGGGATAAATATTTGCCAAGCTATTTTAGGTGTCGCCCAAGCAGGGAAAAGTTTATTATGTTAATGCAAACCAAAAACATAGCACTTATGTATAAATTGGTAACATTATTGAACGTAATATTCAAAATCTTTAGATAGAGTAAAGATATATACAAGTCAGGTATTGAATATTTATTATTTTGTAAGAGGTAAAGGAGCTGTGCTCCATACATTTGTTAAAAAGTCTGAGCAAATAAATTCTTTTCAGTTTTCAGTTTCAGTGAAACACGCAAACACAGACATTGCCATTTCTCGAAATAAGCATAATCATTCATTTACTATGGGTAACATAACAGTAATGCAGCACAGGGTACGTAACTAAAAAAAAAAAAAAAAAAAAATACACTCAGCAATATATGTATAAATAAAGATATCAACCCAAACATCATTCTAATAGTCATGGTCTTAAAAAAAAAGAAAAAACAAAAAAAAACAAATACATATACACTACTTACCTCATCAACTCCAGTGAAGAAATGCATCCCGGCTCGGCAACTCTTATCAAAGAAAACCTGAAATACAAAATCAAAGATAATTATGATACAGACATGTTACAAATATCAATAGCAACAAACAGCGGCTCAATAGAAAATAGCCTCTATATCCCACTCAGTAAAACACGCAGACACAGACATTGTCATTCATCGAAATAAACTTAATCATCCACTTACTATCGGTAACATAACAATAATACAGCACAACGTACGTATCTGGAAAAAAAAAAAAAACATACCTACCCATGACAAGTTGACAACTATACCTACCCATGACAGATTTCTATACAATAACCTCACAATCTTAGCCAACCTAAATCGTATGCGACTTGAACGTCCATCACCCATACTTGGGCAATAGAAGCAGTAATGACAAATTAAAACCGGATTTCTCTACTCTTCTGGCAATGATCCATCCACCCCAGATATAATATTAATGAACAACATAACATACCACAACATACAGTAAATATCCAACCTGGACCTACACCTAGCTTAGATCATATGCCTATAATCATTAAAATAACTTCATAACCCATTAAGAATCGATACACCACCCACACAAACAACAAACATAACAAACTGGGGAAAAAATTGATAAAGGTGTGCAACATAAAAAAAAAAAAAAAAACATTCTTAAATGAATCAACAATCCCTGGAAAAATGGCAATAACTTCAGTAGTGTGTGTGTGTGTGTGTGTGTGTGTGTGTGTGTGTGTGTGTGTGTGTGTGTGTGTGTGTGTGTGTGTGTGTGTGTGTGTGTGTGTGTGTGTGTGTGTGTGTAATTCACCAGGGTCGCCTACTGGTCACCCAGCCAGCCTTCCCATTACGGAGCGAGCTCAAAGCTCATAGACAGATCTTCGGGTAGGACTGAAACCACCACACTCCACACACCGGGAAAGCGAGGCCACAACCCCTGGAGTTACATCCCGTACCTACTCGTATTTAATGCTAAGGGAACAGGGGGTACACATTAAGAGGCTTGCCCATTTGCCTTGCCGCTTCCCGGGACTTGAAACCGGACCCTCTCGGTTGTGAGCCGAGCGTGCTAACCACTACACTACGCGGTGTGTGTGTGTTTCACTGTTTGATCTGCTGCAGTCTCTGACGAGACAGCCAGACGTTACCCTACGGAACGAGCTCAGAGCTCATTATTTCCGATCTTCGGATAGGCCTGAGACCAGGCACACACCACACACCGGGACAACAAGGTCACAACTCCTCGATTTACATCCCGTACCTACTCACTGCTAGGTGAACAGGGGCTACACGTGAAAGGAGACACACCCAAATATCTCCACCCGGCAGGGGAATCGAACCCCGGTCCTCTGGCTTGTGAAGCCAGCGCTCTAACCACTGAGCTACCGTGTGTGTGTGTGTGTGTGTGTGTGTGTGTGTGTGTGTGTGTGTGTGTGTGTGTGTGTGTGTGTGTGTAAGTAAGTAAGTAATAAGAATTTATTGCTAACCTTATTACATAAAGTTCTAACATATACTATATAGTATATACAATATGTAACGTTACCTACGGTCCGTCGAGCAAGAGCTCCATAACGGACATTTTACTTTACATAGAAATAGTAGAGGGCGTGGTAACTAACAAAATTCAACATACAAAAACTTTATGATAGAAGTAATGACAAAGTGTGACAGTAAATAACAATATTAAGTATAATAATAATAACAGTAATAATAAATACAATAACAATAACAGTATCACAGATTTTGTCGGTTAAATAAATAATTATTTATCTCTAGCTTAAATCTGAACTTATTAGCAGTTAATAAAGAACTTTTTTTTTATCAAGAGGCAAATTATTAAATAGTTTTGATCCAAAACTTACCGCACTGTTTTTGAATAACATTGTTCTAAATACTGGACAAATAAGGCTGATATTATTACTTCTAGTGTGAGTAACATTTTCTACCAACTTGAATATTTTATTATGTCCCAGACTTTTAAAGATTAATAATAACGTAAAATACTTGTGTATAAAGGGAAACTTTAAGAAGTTGAATTCAGAAAAAATATGGGCTGTTGACTCAAATTTTTTAAAGAAAAATATACACCAACATTTTTTTTTGTGATATTGTTACCTTATTGAAGAAAGACGGCCATGAACATCCCCATATATGGACACAATATGTGAGGTGAGGATAAAATAGACCATAGTAAAGGCTAATCATTGCTTAAGTAGTCAAATTATATCGAATTATGTATAAAATACCAGTTATTTTAGAGAGCTTTACACATACTTGATCAATATGATATTTCCAATTTAAGTTTTCGTCTATAGGGACTCCAAGCAATTTTGTATAAGCAACCTGTTTTATAGTTTCACCCTCTAATAATACAGGAAAAATAGAATTTTTCATGGATCTGTTTTGAAAAGAAAGCAATTAGTTTTGCAAATATTAAGTTTTAGCTTATTTACTTGAATCCATTGCTTTACATTGTTTAATTCTGAAATTACATTCATGTGAAGTGTATCTAAATCTTTGAGCAATACGGTAGTGTCATCTGCATATATTATGAAATTAAATTTTGAACTAGCATTTACAATATCATTGATATACAGGGTGTTTCACGAGTTGTGGTACTTACTCAGGGATATGATAGTTTGGGTGATGCTGAGTAAAAAATACTCTATACACATATAGTGGTTTTTGCTTTGTTTGATAAAAAATGGTAAATGAAAATGAAGTGTGGCGAGCGGCCGGGTATGTGTTGCGGGGACCGCTCTCTCAGGCGGGACAACCCGTGCGGCGAAATCTCTGTCTCTAGAGAAACATTAATTGAAAGTATACACTTTGGGACTTGAAATCTTTAGAAAGGCTGCATCTAAAATGTTTCAGTAATTTCATTAGCATTTAGAAAACAGTACAATCATGGCAAATAATCGTGGACCATGTCAGCACTTTATTCACCCAACACCCTCCCAAAAGACTACATGGCAACTCAGCGCAAACGTCAGTGTCGTGCCCAACGAGTATAGATAGTATTATACTCGTTGGTCGTGCCTGTGAGCGAAGTTTATTCCTCCACGCTACATACTGTAAGATGACACTGACGTTTGCGCTGAGTTGCCATGTAGTCTTTTGGGAGAGTGTTGGGTGAATAAAGTGCTGACATGGTCCACGATTATTTGCCATGATTGTACTGTTTTCTAAATGCTAATGAAATTACTGAAACATTTTAGATGCAGCCTTTCTAAAGATTTCAAGTCCCAAAGTGTATACTTTCAATTAATGTTTCTCTAGAGACAGAGATTTCGCCGCACGGGTTGTCCCGCCTGAGAGAGCGGTCCCCGCAACACATACCCGGCCGCTCGCCACACTTCATTTTCATTTACCATTTTTTATCAAACAAAGCAAAAACCACTATATGTGTATAGAGTATTTTTTACTCGGCATCACCCAAACTATCATATTCCTGAGTAAGTACCACAACTCGTGAAACACCCTGTATATCAAAATAAGTATCGGACCCATGTCATAACCTTGTGGTACGCTTTTAGGAACATATTTAATAGGAAAATAAATTTCATTACAAAATACACTTTGTTTTCCTTGACTGAGATAGCAATGCAATAATGTTAATGGTATACCCCTGATTCCTAAATATTCTAGTTTTTTTAAGTAAAATGTAATGATCTAAGGTGTTAAATGTTTTTGATATATCTAAAAAACTTCCTATGATGTATAATTTTTCTTCCAAACATGTGTATATATTATGAACAAAGTGTAGAAAAGCTGACTCAGTGGAGTGTTGTGCTCTAAAACTATGCTGATGTCCAGTCAAGAGACTATTTTCTTCTAAATAATTTATTAGGCGAAAGAAGATTATTTTCTCAAAAACCTTATTGAAGGCTGAAAGTATGGAAATGGGGCGGTAATTGTTTATGTCACCTCTGTCCCCTGACTTGAACAAGGGAATCACTTTGGCGTATTTCAGTTTGTCTGGAAAAGTACCAGTCTTGAAGGAAAGGTTTATTGTATGTGTAAGAAGAGTACATATTGAAGAGGAAGAGAGTTTAAGTAATTTTGGGGGAGTGATATCATAACCAGGTGTTTTAGAATTACTTCTAATTGAGAACTTTCATGACCTCAGTTTTATTGGTAGGTGCGAGATACATAGAAAAACTTGCTGATTTTCTTTTTTTTTATATTTTGCATAGTCATACTCAGTTCCATTTACATCAAAATTATCTTTAAGAAAGTGAGGGAAGATTTCATTCTATATTACATTTATTTGAGCTACTTGTTCTTCCAAGGATAAAATCTATTGTCTTCCATTGTTTTTTTTAGGGTTTCCTTGATTTTTATGCAATTGGTTTATATAATAAAAAATTTTAGCAGTATGTAAAACTGATGTTAGTTTATTTCTATATTTTTTATACATGCTGGCATAAGTTAAAGGCCATTTTTTGGCAAGTCTTTCCAGCCTATTTTTTTTCTTTAATACTATTCTTTAGACCTGAAGTGATATATGGGCTAACTTTATTCTTTTTGTTGAAACGAATCTTTTTAATAGGAAAATGATCTTGAAATAATTTATAAAACTGATAGTAAAATAAATCAAAAGCCTCATTAGCACATATTAAATTAAACACAGAATTCCAGTCAAAAAAGAGCAAGCTCAGCAATGAAACTTTCCAACGAAACTGAGGTAATGAATCTTCTATAAAGAAAATGAGGTATATGTGAAGCACATTCAAGTTTAAATTGTGAGACTGTGGGGAAATGGTCAGTGATGTCAGTTTGGATAATGTAATTACCAATGTTTTCTTCCAACTGTGTTAACCATGTGTGATCAATAAGTCTAGCCAAATTGTTAGTAACTCTTGTAGGTTTAGTTATAAATGGAAAAAAGGAAAAAGAATGCATTAAGTTAATAAATTCACAAGCATTATTATCATTGCTTTTCAATAAATTTAGATTGTAGTCTCCGAAAAAGTAAATACCTTGAAATCTTTTATCAAACACTGTAGACAGAATATCACTCATGGCATTATGAAAATTACTGAAGTGACCACTTGGGGATCTTTAAATACACACAAACAAATATTTCTTATTTTCAATTACTACTTGAATACCTATTGATTCAATAAAAGATTCTGAAACTGTAAATTCAGTTAGCACAGATGACTTATATACATTTGATACATACATGGCGACACCACCACCATGTACGTCTCGACTTGGTGAATATTCAGTAGCCAAGAAGTGTGTGTGTGTGTGTGTGTGTGTGTGTGTGTGTGTGTGTGTGTGTGTGTGTGTGTGTATTGCTAAGTTTATAGAATACCCATCAATCTATTCTTTATTTTTTTCCATAACAGTTCGATCTGAAAATATCAATTCACCACTATGGCATATTCTTCATAAAATTCCCACGGCTAACGGTTCAAGTTTGTTCTTTAACAGGCAACAAGGGGAATAGAAAACGCTGATTGATACTACTCCAACGGCATGAGTTGCGCTGGCTTGCGCTCTTTGCTCCTTGGGCCCTTGTTTTACCATATAAAACTTTTATTTCTAAAATATTCTTATAGTCATATGATGAATGATATTGCTAATTTATTAATGTTTAATGAACCACAAAAATAATAATGAGTAAATGTGTTTGGATTATATCTCTGGATATTGTGGCAGTCATTAGCTTACGCTTAATTGCATATCTAAAGTAAATGTATACGTTCTTTAATTATATTATATTGTGATATGTTATTCAATACTATCACTAAAGTTGATTCAGAAACGTACACCGACATTGAAATATACTATTGCAATTACCAGAAAATGCCTCTGAAGTGGATTGTTCTCTGACATCACAATCAGGCGAAAAAATCTGACACCTGAGACAATACTTCGTTTAACCGATAGTACTTGAAAGCCTTGGGCATTCATGACGTAAGAATGGAGTAATGTGCACAGGTATGACTAATCCCTTGAAAGGAAACCTGAATTTTTATTGATGCAAAATAATTTCAAATATTTGAAAAGTGCAGAGTATGTTCCATGAAAAATACAAATGTTACTTGTACACAGACAGAGAGAGTTCTTTATAAACCTTTGTTCTGCTCATGGAACTTAATATATAACAATGTGTCAATACTGTGATTTTTCTCTGTCTACTATCGCTTACAATATAGATGATAGTAAAACAAAAAAGACATGGAACATGAAATATAATAGGAAAGATACTTGTCCACAAAGAAACCTGATTGCCTGATGCGTGTTTTGCTATTAAAGTGGACGTAACTCAGTGTTACACGTAATATATCGAAATGTTTTGATGCAATAATAAATATTCCTAACCCAAAACCAAATAAAAAGCAATAAACAGATATGAATCTCATCGTAGGAATCTTGTATACTGATGCGAATATTTTCTTTGAATGATGGAAGCCTTATCAAATATTGCAAACAAGGAATCCACTATGATGACATAATTGCTGATGTATGTACATATGTATGTATAATGCATGATGTTTTCATACACTATCACGTATAGATAAGACATCATTGCACACTTTCTGCAGCAACTGTATATAATATTTATCATTACGAAAAGCTGGAATCTAGGAGAAATACAATCCGATTTCGTGATTTCTTGTAATGTCTTGATAATTGACCTTGAGGATTTCGTTGTCATATCGCCTTTATCAGGAAAACACTTAATTTATTGTTTCCTACTTGTTTTCTATAAGACTTTCACTGGGTAAATTGTGTATACACACACACATGTATGTGTGTGTGTATATATATATATATATATATATATATATATATATATATATATATATATATATATATATATATATATATATATATATATATATATATATATATATATATATATATATATATATATATATATATATATATATATATATATATATATATATATATATATATATATATATATATATATATATATATATATATATATATATATATATATATATATATATATATATATATATATATATATATATATATATATATATATATATATATATATATATATATATATATATATATATATATATATATATATATATATATATATATATATATATATATATATATATATATATATATATATATATATATATATATATATATATATATATATATATATATATATATATATATATATATATATATATATATATATATATATATATATATATATATATATATATATATATATATATATATATATATATATATATATATATATATATATATATATATATATATATATATATATATATATATATATATATATATATATATATATATATATATATATATATATATATATATATATATATATATATATATATATATATATATATATATATATATATATATATATATATATATATATATATATATATATATATATATATATATATATATATATATATATATATATATATATATATATATATATATATATATATATATATATATATATATATATATATATATATATATATATATATATATATATATATATATATATATATATATATATATATATATATATATATATATATATATATATATATATATATATATATATATATATATATATATATATATATATATATATATATATATTATTCCGCGTTGTGGCCTTGGTCTCTTACCAGCTGTGGTCAGGACATTTGACCAGTTTCCCACTTGTCCACTTAACCACTTAACCAGGTAGTATGGTTAAGTAATATTTCATATAACGACATTGAACTCATAAGTAACAAAGTGAGAAGTAAAAAAAATAACAGGGTGCCTTTGGCAGTGTCAGGGCGATCTGTCTTTTACGTCTGAACTGGAGAATTTTGAGTGGTGATTAGTGTATTGAATTAAGATAGGGACACTGTGAAGTAATTGTTACTCGTCTGGTTAAGCTTCATACCTCTATCTCAACAGAAACTTTTGTAGCAGTGTAGTGAGGCTTGCGAGTTTGATGTATTATAATAATAATAATAATAATAATAATAATAATAATAATAATGATTATAATAATAACAATAATAATAATAATAATGAAATAGTTGTGATGGTAAAGATAGAAAAAAAGTGTTTATGAAGATCATAGCGATGTGCTGATAAAGACGGAGGGTAGATAAGTGTGGGCTGACGCATCTTGTGAGGCGAGGGCAGGGGAGGGGAGATAGGGAGTGACGCGTGTGGTGGATTTCAACGCCACAGCTGTGTTTGTTTCTTGTTGTCTTGGCTGCTCTATCTCTTCTAATTCTCGTCACTTTATGCATGTAAGATACAAGCGTAGATATGAGTATTGAATGATACATTATTCTTTTAGCGCGAGTCAGGCCATGATGCAACAAAAAGACATTTAAAAATGGCTCTGGAGGTGGAGATATGATTAAAAAAAAAAATGGTCTCAAGCATCGGGTGAGTGAAAAAATTCATGTGATTTTTTTTTTTTTATATATTCATCAACCTACCAGAAGTTGTTATGGAATGGAACTCTTCCAAACAATAAATTTCAACCTCCCTTGCCCTCCAACGCCGTCATGTGTTTTCTATGAGAGAAACAGGTTCGGACTTGGAACATTTCGGACATGGAACAGCCTTCAGGAACGAATTATGTTCCAAGTCCGAGGGTCCACTATATATATATATATATATATATATATATATATATATATATATATATATATATATATATATATATATACTGCCGCTCGGCACCAGAGATGAGGAAAGGAATGGAGGAGGGCGAGAAATCAGGTGGATGACACGTACTTATCTTTTAGAATTGTGAGTGCGATAACACTCTTCTGTAAACATTAATAACCAGATGCGGGAAGTCCTCGTAGACACTGATACTATTGTGAACAATCAGGCATGGGGGTCATATAACACCTGACTTCTGATCTTTCAAAAATGTCTGATTGGGACAAAGCAAACGAAACCTCATTCCTCCATTTGTTACGTCTTCACAAACTTCCAGCCAATTATCCCCTCTTTTCATTGACACTCAACTATCCACCTTTTTTACACTGAACATCTCGATATATTCTTCATTTATAATCTAAACTGGAAAATTCAGCTTCTATGAAGAGTTGTCTTCGTCAGTTTTTCTCACTTCCCGCTGCTTAATCTGTACGGAGGCCTCAGCCGACCATTTATGGAGTATTTTTTTCACATATAATGATGCATGGGGAGGTTCACTCATAAAGCTCTTATCAACTCATTTCCTCTAACTATCTTCAGTCTTTCTCATCACCGAAATGTTACATCTTTTACTTTTATATTTTCTTTCAAAAGGGAAGTTTCAAGACAATTTTCGACGACCGCTTTTGACTGTGTTTGGGGGACCGGCACCTCAGTCTGCTTGTGTCTTTGTAAGAATATCATTAAAATTCTTATCACTGGAAAAAAAAGTAATGCTACTGAGATCGAAGAAGCGTTATTAATGAATTGCTTTCTTTATACAGTCTACAAGGTAAATTATCATGTCACTCATGTCAGTATAAGGCATTATTATTATCATTATTCAAACAAAGCGATCGAACACAAAAGGAACGTTGTGTTCGTGAGTACAACAGTTAGTCATGAAAGAATATAAAATGATATCTCTTTATGCAGAGTGCAATGCCACACTATGTCAAAGAGAATTCTTGATACTATGATTCATTCAGCACTTAATGAACACCAGCAATTCCTTTTTAGTTTACTAAATGTATAACTAAATAAATACATGAATAAGAGACCGTCCTGCAAATTTGATTCTATTCCTACTCGTCCACAAAATAAGAATACGTATTGGATCCTCTTGAGTAAAATAATTAGAGAAAGCACCAGATGATATATCGAATCAATGTCCCGAACATATTTCTATGTAATCATGAACCCCACATACGAGTATGTCAAGTCAGAGTCACAA
The DNA here is from genome assembly GCF_017591435.1 of Portunus trituberculatus. Taxonomy (NCBI): domain Eukaryota; kingdom Metazoa; phylum Arthropoda; class Malacostraca; order Decapoda; family Portunidae; genus Portunus; species Portunus trituberculatus. The sequence continues at coordinate 23,830,454 of NC_059271.1, read as the reverse complement.
CGTGTGGATTCCATTAGGGGCAACAAAGAAATATGCACTTGCCTAGCTTTGCATTTTTTAGTTGTCTGCGCATGCCTGCGATGTTGACCAATCACAGCCTGAAATGGCTTATCGACCATTTGAAGGAGTGAAGATGCACGGATACTTAAAGGAAAGGAAGCGCGCACAAAAATGCAGTGTCCATCTCTTCATCTGGAAAAAAAAAGTAAGCTCTTGGCCTCTGTTCTGGTTAAATTCAATGTTACACTCATGTCGTAATATGATGCAGTTGCGGTGTGGTATGTAAACATAATTAATATTTTTCGAGTGAGAAAAGGATGAACCATATTGAGATGCATACAAAAAGATGACAACTTCAATGGATTTCAAAGTACATAACACCTTCGCGAAAATACACAATAAATGAAAATAGAAATTAAAAGTATAATCAATGTTTGAAAACTTTAATGAAAGTTAAAGTGAATTTATATATCATCCTCATATCAGTTTTAAACAAACATGCAAGATAAATTTCCTTTATCTCTGTGGTACATTTATCATAAAAAAAAAAAAACGTGTGTTACCGACATGTAGCGAAGACTGATGGCAAGAATGTATTAGGGGGCGTTAGTTTGTAGATCAGTCAGAAACTGTAGGTGTGAAGAGAAACGCTGACGAGCTTCAAATGAGGTGTGATGGAAATGTCTGCGGCTTTAGGTATTACATCAGTGAGGCTATCAGTATGGTAAAAAAAAAAAAAACTGTGTATCATGTCGAGAATTATCAGGCAGTGACTTTCTATTCGTGTAAGAAGTGTTTAGATTAAGGTATCAATAATTGGGAAGGGGAGAATGCCCACTTTTTTTTTTTTTTAAACTGTAACCGGTATAGGTTTAGACATTATAAAAAAAAATAATAGTGTCTACATCTAATGCGAAGAAGTGTTTTTTTTTTCTTGTGATGCTTAATTGACCGCTCCATTTTTTTCTCTTTCACGAGTTACTCACTAGGACGGCAGTGACAGCAAGCAAACATGATTTTGCTGGCGAAAAAGCTACTACTGCTGACGATGGTGGTCGGTGCCTTGGTGCCAGGCAAAAATAGTAAGTTTAAGGTGATTATTATACATTATTATTATTATTGTTATTATGATCATTATCATTGACATCATCATTAACATTATTATCATTATCATCTATATTTTATTGCAATTCACTTACTCTGATAATTTTGATCAGCTGCGAGGTCAATCATCCCTCTCATTAATGATGGCCGTAGTAGTGACGCTGATGCAGCGTTACCGAACATAATCGAGAAGGCGAGCGAATGGAGATGTGTGCTTCTATTCCTCGGTGACCAATTAGGTTCACGAGGATTCCCACTTAAGGTAAGACCGTGACGCGAGCGCGCGCGCACGCACACACACACACACACACACACACACACACACACACACACACACACACACACACACACACACACACACACACACACACACAGAGAGAGAGAGAGAGAGAGAGAGAGAGAGAGAGAGAGAGAGAGAGAGAGAGAGAGAGAGAGAGAGAGAGAGAGAGAGAGAGAGAGAGAGAGAGAGAGAAATAGTAGGATTGAAAGAAGCAGAAATATTCTAAATGGAAATAGAGAGAGAAGAAAAAATCATATCCCACAAATGCGTTTTCCGCACCATAAAGCCCGTAATGTCTAACTCTGTAAATGTATGTGCTCTCAAGGATTCACTACCAAATCAACATACAATAAGTAACAAGGTTAAGGATTATCTATCAAATACTAACGCCAAGCTAGACTTCCCTCACTAGCCGAGAGAAAGGAGTTGTTTGCTATGACAACGTCTTGGTATCTTCATTTGATTATTCATCAGTAAATTTTCATCATTACACTAACATGAGAGAGAGAGAGAGAGAGAGAGAGAGAGAGAGAGAGAGAGAGAGAGAGAGAGAGAGAGAGAGAGAGAGAGAGAGAGAGAGAGAGAGAACCATGCACGACTGAAGACTTCCATTTTTCGACAGATTTGTTTCTGATCCTTTATTAAAATGAATCTGATTAAATGTTATCAGGAGATGTGGAGCATTGGGCAACGGCGGCTCGGAGCAGCGCTGTTTGAAATCGGGACTGATGGAATGGATATGAATATGACGCATCGCCTCTCAAGGTTGCTACCTCTTGCTCGCCGGGTATGTAGCTTTCATAGTTTCGTGATAATGAGAGAGGTTAAAAGATTATGCAATCACAATAGGAGGCAGCTTTAATTTTGGTGCTGGAACTCATTGGTGCATATTTAGTTGTGGTAGGAAAGTTTTTAAAGTATCACTAGCATGAAGGCGATGACTTGGGCATAATATACGTGCTTGGGGGCCGCCGTGGTACAGTGAAATCATGCGTGCTTTATGGTCCGAGGGGTCCCCAAGCGCATAGGTTCGAATCCTGTCCACGGTCCGAATGTAGGGTGGGTTTCCTTACTCGGGGCAACGGTTTCCTAGCGGGTGGGCTTTGAGATGGGACGTGCACCAAAAAGTATCCCTTTTAGCCCATAAATTCCCGTGAAAAGCCCACATGGTATAAATAAAAAATACTTCTCCATTC
>NC_059271.1:23812874-23820374 GCF_017591435.1 Portunus trituberculatus | reverse complement strand
ATTCATCTCTCTCTCTCATAACACAGATAAGGCTGTTAATTAAGTCCATTAAACAAACTCTATTTTCTCCTAAGGGAACACTTTCGCGACGAGGTATATAATCAAGGCAGTCACAGTATATAGAAGTCGCATGAAGATAGAGAGACAGAATCAAGAATGGCCGTGCACATTACTAAATTTTAACGAATTCCATAAGGATCGAAATAATATCTACAGAAACGGAAATTAAATTGCAAAAGAAAAATCTCTTATTTGGGCGTCACTGTATTTTTTTTCCATACACCTGAGATTTGACGTGGTGATTACCTATATATATATATATATATATATATATATATATATATATATATATATATATATATATATATATATATATATATATATATATATATATATATATATATATATATATATATATATATATATATATATATATATATATATATATATATATATATATATATATATATATATATAGCCTAATTAATCAATACATTCACTTTCTTTTTCGTCTGGTCAAAATAAATCACACATTTTCCCCCGCCCAAAATTTTTTTTTTACCTCTAAAGACATCAAAGAGTAAATATAAATCATTGGCATACTAGAAGTGAAACATCGAATATCGGCAGAGCAGATAACACAACAAACAGAAAAGTATACCAGACGGTTGCGCAATTGGCTCTTTTTCTTTCGAGCTGCTAACCTAAGCCTGGTACTTGCATCTTAGCTACTCGTATACTGAGACTAAAATTCAAAAAACAATTTATGCCCAAACTCTAAACAGAATTGTGAACAATAAAGCGCTTTTCAGAAGCTCTCTGGGGCTGTCAACAACGACCTTCTCTATGGACCTTACGCTTTGTCCGTGCCTACTACAAACTGTTATCTTTCTCTTCTTGTTCTTTTCCATGCCGATGCAGTCCATCATCGCTATGTTTTTCTCTGCGCCCTACCTAATATTGAATTTCCCCGTGATAATTGCCTACAAGTATGTGCTAATTTTCTGCATAATCATTTATATTCTTTCTCGCTATTTTTTCCTTTCATTGTCTCCCTTATTATTCTCTCCAGCCTCCTCTCTCTAGGAGGGGATGTTGGTCCCCACATTGTTGAATTTGAATAGTGAACGGATTCTGACTCAGCTGCTCAGCGGAGTCACAACGCATTAGCAATGGCTTGGCAAGTTGTAGCAACAGATTCGGAACAGAATAGCCAGAGTCGCAGCGCGTTTCTCAGGTGACTGAATGTTTTGGTCTGTTCAAAACATTGACAATGTTCGCAGTAGTGTCCCAGTATTTTCGCAGCATTTTCCTAATCGATACGTTGCAATCTCTGCTATACGCCCTTGACAGCTTCGTTCTAGAGTCAGGTGATGGTGCACTGGAGCATCCCTGCAGAGATTATTGTCCCTGGTGGTCAAGCAGTGATATATTCTCTCTCTCTCTCTCTCTCTCTCTCTCTCTCTCTCTCTCTCTCTCTCTCTCTCTCTCTCTCTCTCTCTCTCTCTCTCTCCACTACCAAACGAAGACATGCAAAAAACCATGAACGTGACTGTCGATTTTTAATGACAATGCATATCCCAAGTTTTAGATAAATCCAAACAACTTGTTATTACAGATATCTTATTTCCATTCTTTAGAGTGATCTAAAGACTTTGGTGTTACAATTATATAACGGTACAACAACATTTACATAGAGTTCCTTGGTGGTTGCACAATAACATTATTATCTTTTCCTAAATTCTATTTGTATGTATCTATTTCATCGATTTATTATATTACTTTTTTCATATAAGTGATGTTCTAGTTAACAGTTCACATACATTTTTTTTTATAAAAAAGTAATGATAATCATACTTTCCAACTTAATATTTGACGGATGACATTCTCTCAAGCGTCATACAAAAGTAAACAGACAAAGAATCTAATTAAATAATAAACAGTCAACAATAAATCGAATTATAAAAGAAATGAAACCTGCTGCATTATCCATGTAGTTAATAAAAAGATCAATCATAAGTATGGTTTCATATTTAGCTTAGTATTTACTTTCAACATCGATAGCAGCAAATTCAGATATATTAAACACTGCACCACACATTTTTTATTTATTGTTTGAAAAAAAAAAACTTTTAGAGATTGATTACACGGCGCACGTTTTACCTAAACAACTACATATTACATTGAATTGATGATAATAATCCTCTGCAGGCCGGTCTATACGAGAAATGGGTGGCGGACACAATAATAGAAACGAAGGCACGAAGTCAACGGAAACAAAGAGAAAGTAAGAACCAAGAAGAAAAGATTGAGATCGTAGAGGAAATTATCGGTGCAAGCCCTGAAGCCCTCTCACTGCTCCACTTACAGGGAGTCTTCGTAATCCTTGAACTGGGTATCCTCCTTGCTGCCGTCATAACTGGTTTAGAAATTCTTCAGATTCGTCTCAAGAAACACCCTTAGACAAGCGCCCAATGAAGCAGTCATGCTCGCACACCAACTACTCGAAATGTAAAATGACATGCCTGTATGTTTTTGGTTCTCAATGTCGTATAAACTATACTCGTACTTCCCCAGTGATCTGCTTCATTTCTGTTTGTTTGTCTCCCTACACTGAAGAAGTGCAATTCCTTTTAAGTAAACAGCTCTTGTCGATGTGTTCCACTGTCTTGCGTGTCAGCTGATTTAACAGACTCTCTCTCTCTCTCTCTCTCTCTCTCTCTCTCTCTCTCTCTCTCTCTCTCTCTCTCTCTCTCTCTCTCTCTCTCTCTCTCTTATTTTACTGAATTAAGACGGGTTCACACGTGCCAATTTGCGATTGAAATTGTAGGTCGCTAGAAGTATCGACTAAGCCCTTCTAGTCGGAAAACGTCACACATAGCGACTGGAAAGTATCGATTAGTTGGAGCCTTGGCGGGAAGTGAATGTAAACAAACAGCTACCTGCTAAGATGTCTTCCTCCAGTGAGGATGCTGAGGCTGTGGTTGCTCTTCTTTTGGCCTGTGGATACGTCCCTGGCTAAGTAGAAGGAAGGAAAGGAGTGTCTACCGAACATTAATCTTAAGAAGACTGTGCATAATTGCGATCAAATTAAATACTGACAAGTCTTCAATCCTCACCTCCAACAACACTCTGCATTGAGGGAAACAGTTCATGGAGAATGACAAGTATTTCGTCGAACGAACGCAAGTTTTTTTTACTGTATAATTAATTTTTTGGGTCCCAAATGTGTTCTTTTTCCTTCACCAACTCTTAACATCTCTACACCTGAAGACCACATTTTCAAAGCTTACTCCGTGACGTCACTGAACAAGACCAACATGTTGGTCTTGTTTTGCGACTGGTTTCTCCAGTCATTAGGCACCGATATTGTTAGAATCACTACCGATTTGCAATTTCAGTCGCAAATTAGCACGTGTGAACCCGCGCCTTTAAGATACTTTTTTATTATACATTTCTGTACTTATATATACAAAAAGGCAATAAACTTACTTAATTACTTATCTACTTACAAGCACACACACACACAATAAAAAAAACATTAAATGAATAAACGGACCAATACCGCTTCTGCACGGTTCTTGCCACGGGACGAGCCATCGCCTATGATTTCCTCAATGCACATAAACCTTACGTTCAGTGTTAAGCCTTCTCCCGAAACCCATTGTATATTATTTCAGTGCAAGAACTGTAGCGTTAATAAACCATTACCATTATTATTATTACTATTACTATTATTATTATCATTATTATTATTATTATAATTATTATTATTATTTATACTAATAACAATAATAATAATAATAATAATAATAATAATAATAATAATAATAATTATAATAAAACAATAATGATAATGACAATAATAACAAAAATCAAAATTATGCTTATAATTAATACTATTATCATTACTATCATGAACTCGGAATTTAAGAAGACGAGTCTGTTTAATGATCACATAATAGACTATCCAATAAAATAAAGCGTAGCATAAAATAATCTGCAATGTATACACACACACACACACACACACACACACACACACACACACACACACACACACACACACACACACGCACACACGCACACACGCACATGCCCGATAGCTCAGTGGTTAGAGCGCTGGCTTCACGAGCCAGAGGACCGGGGTTCGAATCCCCGGCCGGGTGGAGATATTTGGGTGTGTCTCCTTTCACATGTAGCCCCTGTTCACCTAGCAGTGAGTAGGTACGGGATGTAAATCGAGGAGTTGTGACCTTGTTGTCCCGGTGTGTGTTATGTGCCTGGTCTCAGGCCTATCCGAAGATCGGAAATAATGAGCTCTGAGCTCGTTCCGTAGGGTAACGTCTGGCTGTCTCGTCAGAGACTGCAGCAGATCAAACAGTGAAATACACACACACACACACACACACACACACACACACACACACACACACACACTTCAATCAATATCTATAAACACTGTATATTCCGAATAGATTGCGCACATCCTCCGTCGCTGTCAATAATGGCATAAATAACAGCCAATCACGAAGAGACTACCGTGTTGATAAAGGCACCGATGGAGACTGGTTGTCCTAATAGTGTAGATGGTGGGTGCACTGCAAAGACGGGTAAACAAATAGCTCCATTCTCTGGTGAGTCCATCGTTCGGTTTTGTGACACCAGATTTTGTTCTCATCTCAAAGACGCAGAGCTTTCTTTGTATTTTATTTCAAACCCATGATAATCATATAAATTGACCATTTCCGTCAACAATATGAAAGTATTATAAAAAATGGGTTATAATTGTAGGCATTCATACCATACGAAGCTTTGATTTGCACACATATGCACAACATACACGCAGTCATGCACGCGCGCACACACACACACACACACACACACACACACACACACACACACACACACACACACACACACACACACACACAATAATAATCAATAAGAAATTATCCATCGACCTGACAAAATGCCATTCTTTTAAGCCAGGGTTCTCAACCTTGGTTACGCGATCCCCCAGGGGTTCACAAGATTTTCAGGGATATGTTGATCTAAAAAATATCCTCTTTAGTATACCATTGCATATTGAGTTAGTGTCGGTCACTAAATTAACATTCTGTTCGATGTCAGACTACTGGGGATTCACATAGATGGTCTTATAACTCAGGCGGTTCTTAACAAGAAAAAGTTTGAGAACCCCTGTTTTAACCTCTCAAAAAAACATCCTCAAACTGTAACATACAAAAATTTAAATGTATAAAAAAGAAAAAAGCAGCTTTAGAAAATGGAAAGAATATGAATTAAATTCACTATCGATGATAGTGATTTATTTTTTTCGGAAAAACGTAATAGCAGTTTTTTTTTTTTTTTTTTTTTTTACTCACCCATGCTAGTAATCGTGTAACTCGTTCTCCTATGATGCAACTGTTTTCCATGATAAACAGGTAACTTTTATATCTTCCAAATTAAATTTGCACTAAGAAACGCTCTCTATTCCCTTTCCCACACACAAACAAATGGCTTCCTGCAGTATATAAACTATAATTGTTAAGAGATACGGAATGACACTCGTATCTTCTCAGGTTTTCATCAATGGTGGTAGCTGAAGCACAGCAAGACCAAGATGCTGGGAAGGATAATGTTGCTGATCTCCCTTGTAACGACCGTTGGCTGCCTCAAGATCATGAGTGAGTTCCCTAACAAAGTTATGTTTTCCATTTTGTTTTAGGTGTTACAAGCAGTAAGGACTTTACGAGTGGTTCAAACGGCTGTTGCACAAAACAGCGGGAAAGAGCCATGGGAGATGTAACAGCGTACTATCCTCATCAAGCAAATCTACATTAAGTAAAGACATTCAGTCATCATAATCATTTAAAGCACAATTAAAAAGAGAGCTTTTACTGGTAGTATTATTTCCAAAGATGAACTACACTTGACTGACTTCCACGTAAAAGGAACTCTGGATTTTATATTTCGTCACTTATGAAAGGATTCTCTTTTCCTTAAAATAATTCCTTTAACCTTGAATGATAACGATATTTGGCAAGATAAGACAAGATTTCAATTGAATTTTAAAGATTTCTTAAATCTAGTTTTTGATAAAAAAAAAAAAACTCATAACTCTCATAACTCTCATAACATCATATTGTGGAAAAATCGTTGCTTACAAGTCTTGCCTTCCTCCTGGAATATCCTTTGCAATTAAGCAGATTATACCGTAGTTTGAAGATTTAGCTTTCCAACGGGAGCAAAAATTTCATATTAGAGTCCTATAAATTATTATTACTATTATTATTATTATTATTATTATTATTATTATTATTATTATTTTAATTACATACTTACATTTTCTTCTATGAACGCAAGTTTCTTTTTGCAACAGTGTTATTATTATGCTAGAACAAATACCATGGTTCATCATCTAAAACAGATCAGGAATATATTACTATATTCTTTGGTTAGTAAATCCCACTACCACTATTATTTTTTTTCTTCTAAGTGAGGCGACATGTATCCTTAGGCTCTTATTATTACCACTATTTCTTTATCATACAGATCTGCTAATATTTTAATTATTTCAAGCATATATTCATATTGTTCAAACTGATGATAATACTTATTTCTCACACAAAGACAAATACTGACGACATTAACATCTGATGTCGTTAGTTCTATAACTTCAGCGAATCCTGGCTGTTACAGTGAAGATGTGATGAATTTCCAGATGCGAAACAGCTTCCATTCCCTGGTGGGGTCGCGGCAGCGGAGCTACTCAAGATCAAAGGAGAACGCTCCTGCTCCATCATCTTTGTGATCGACGATTCTACGCCATTTTCTACTATCGTGAACGTGCGTACTTCAAGTCGCAATTCTTTGATAAATTCAACGAACAATATTAGCATGCTTTCTTAAGATAATCAAGGTTATAATGTAAGTTCCAAGCAAAACTAATCCTGTTGCTGTCTGTATCTCAGTAATTTCATATATACTCAATCACCATTCTAACACATTAAGAGCATTAATTCCATTCATCTCTCTCTCTCTCTCTCTCTCTCTCTCTCTCTCTCTCTCTCTCTCTCTCTCTCTCTCAATAGTCTTTAATGAAGCCCTTTCATTCATCTTAATTTGCTGATCCTCGAATACATATACTCAACAAAAAGGAACGAAGAATTTCGATTCTTAACGTCCGAAATCCATAGCCTATCAAGGCAAAAGAACATATCATCAGTAATAAGCACATAAAATTAAAACTCCTATAAACTAGTATTGCGAATTAAAAAAAAAAAAAAATCCACAGGATTTATGGGGGACGTTGCAGCAACAGCAGCAACAGCAGAGTACAACGTTGTTCCAAGGAAAGGCAGGCAACAAGAACACTAACATGACGCAACATTTATCCCAGTTGGTGCCTCTGGCTCGCCGGGTACGTGGACTCCACTTTGTTATTATGTGGTTGGGAGGAGAGGGTTAGTGTAATAAAATAACTTTTACGATGAA
>NC_059271.1:23802874-23807874 GCF_017591435.1 Portunus trituberculatus | reverse complement strand
ATTACTAAGATGAAATAACTAATATGTAATTACTAAGTGCTATTATTTGAAAAAAAAAACCCGAACAAAGCTAATTACATATAACTGCATTATAATCATAGAAACAGCTCACATAGGCCGTTGGGTCAAGACTTATAACTCAATCTAAACATTGTTTTCAATCCTTTTACGACTAGTACAAGGGCAAGCGAGACTGATGGAATTATCAAACGAGTCTAATAAGTTTTCTATTCTAGATGCTAAAGATTATGAACTCAGATGATGTCTTTACTTTGAATTTTCAGGGTCACAATTCTACCATACGGAGAATCTCACGTCAGATATTACAAAAATTCAAAGTCTCCATTGTTCAATGCCCTAGCCGATCTGATGGACGTTGGGCCGAAAGTACAGGAAGGTCTGCAAGGAGCACTGAAATACAAGTAATTAGAATCAGTCACTTCTTTTCCAAATATTTTAATCCTAAGTCTTCAAAGTAATCAGAATGACGTGACTTCTTTTCCAAATCTTTTAATCCTAAGTCTTCAGATTAAATATTTATTTAATCATCGTTTTTTGCAAAGAGAAATTGCTATCATGCAAGACAAAAAGTGACAATGACCACAAAGTAAACTGTATGGGCCAGCGAGGATCACAGCCTCAGAAGTCACGCTAGTCTGCTGCGCTGGTCAGATTGACATGTAGTACATGCATTCAGTCTCAGTTATAGGTTGAGATATTTTCTGTACTTCTTTTCCACAGTAAAATATTTTCCCTCGAGGTCAAGTCCCTTGATCTAGTGTTGATTTGTCATTTCTGCATTGCCTACACATAATACTTAAAAATTAATAAAAGCGCTACATAAATTTAAAAAAATCCAGTACTGTACTCAACTATTGTTCAAGAATGCAGCAATAGTTCCTATACTCGTAGTGTCAGGTTGGAATGGTAGAGACTACCTGTCTCGTCGTCATTTCGAATTACCTTCAATTTGGGGAGTCTAATATCCAATACATATGACTATGTGTGCTTCTCTTACATGTAACAAAAGCAATATTACTAATTTATAACTTTTGCGGTGAGTTTACCGCTTGACATTCAGTTAGATAATGCTTGAAATTACTTGCTTTCCGAGTAGTATCAGCTTCATTCAGCAAGCAAATACAGTCAACTAATCGTTCGTATCATTGCATTCCTACACATCAATCACCGTAGCCGAGCTCACGTCGCCGGCAGGAGATACCTGAAATACCATATAGCTGATAAGTTCACAGAAGAAGATGGCACCTCCCGTTTGTACGTAGGACGCGAGACCCTCTTCCCTGGGGCCTCAGGATGGCCCATCCCTCACGACGCACCCTACAAAGCACAGGTGGACCGCTGGATCTTGGCCAGTATTGAAGTATGTATTTCATAATGATTACAAGGAAACTAAAGGCTATTTATTTTATGTATACTTTTGTAATGTAGTATATGTATACTATATGATACTTCCTACTAAAGACCGGTTATCACTTCGCAGCAAGCTAGAGAGAGAGAGAGAGAGAGAGAGAGAGAGAGAGAGAGAGAGAGAGAGAGAGAGAGAGAGAGAGAGAGAGAGAGAGAGAGAGAGAGAGAGAGAGAGTAGAGGAGAGGAAAAGAAACAAAAAACAGAGTAAAAAAAAAAAAAACATTCTTTCCGATATAGATTAGCACATTACTTCAATGTTCGTGAATCTTTGCTTTACTTTCTTAATATATGTTCATCGGCTATTGTGCACGATATACAATGCATAATCTATTGAAAATTCGATTCCCCTCACTAATTACGAACTCTTCTGGGTGAGTTTTCTGTCCAAACACTGGCTGACTAAGTCCTGAGTTTATTTCTTCAGTCTAATATATGCTGAAAATGTAAAAAAAATCAAACCCAAGATTTTGATCAACTAGTGTTTAAACACAAGATTCATTCAGAAGAATTCGTAATTAATGAGGATATCGAATTTTAAATGTGTGTGTGTGTGTGTGTGTGTGTGTGTGTGTGTGTGTGTGTGTGTGTGTGTGTGTTGTGTTTGTGTTTGTGTTGTGTTGTGTTGTGTTGTGTTGTGTTGTGTCCCACTCTTCTGACAATTTCATTTTCAGACTGGCTTATACGAGAAGTGGATAGCAGACCTATTGTCGAAGACCATACTTAAAAGTCAGAAGAGGCAGAAGAACATCGATGTTGAGCAACAAGACGACGAGAAAGGACAGAAGACGGAGAGCCTTACACCCCTCACAATAACCCATACGCAAGGAGCTTTCATTCTCCTTCTCCTTGGCTTGTATATATCCACTGGAGCCATTATTGGAGAACTACTGGCGACTCGATTACTTAATTCTGCATAGATGTCACAAACTTAGACAATATATGAGTAGCAATCTACCATTATGTATCCATGGATTGCTGTAGGATTCATATGTTAACAACGTTCATATTATAATATTTTCAACAATGAATACGATCACTTCTCATATTATCATAAGCAAAATTAATATTACGCCTAAAAATATCATATCAATAAAAATAACAATGTTACATAATCTAGAAAAGAAACTAAACAAGAACAATAATAACAAGTAATTTCTATGGGGTTTCAGAGGATTAACTCAGTTAGATTAGTGTTCTAATCTTGTCAACACTTTGTTTTTTTCTAACTCCATTTTCCAAAATTCAATCCGGGGATAAAGCTAATGTCTCACACCCTTAAACTATTTGAAAGGGTATTGGACAGTAGACTGAAACAGGTGGTACGTATCGGACGGAAAGGACCTGGGACAATCGACGGAATCTTCGCACTCCGATAGAATATGGAAAAGCATCGGGAAAAGCAGAAAGTACTACATATAGTTTTCATTGACTTAGAGAAAGCGTATGATAGGATCCCACGGCAAGAAGTATGGAGAAGCCTGAGAGAAAGAGGAGTGCCAGAAAAGTATGTCAGAATTGTCCAAGAATGCTACAGGAATGTTACAACTAGAGTTCGGAGTACGATTGGCACAACGGATAGCTTTCAGGTGAAAGTCGGCTTACACCAAGGATCGGCAATAAGCCCACTACTATTCAACATACTGTTCGATGTCATAACTGAAAATGTCAGAGAGGAACCACCCTGGTGTGTATTATATGCTGATGACATCGTCTTAGTGACCGAAAGTAGAGGACAGCTGGAAAGAAAATTAAAAGAATGGAGAGTTGCTTTGGAAAGCAGAGGAATGAGGATAAGTAGGGCCAAAACCGAATATTTTACGACGGATACAAGGGGCGACCAACAGGCCACAATTAGACTGAATGGTGAAAAGTTGAAGAGAGTGAAAACATTTAAGTACTTGGGACCAATGGTAGACGAGACAGTGGAAATGGAAAAAGAAGTGAACTTCCGGATTGTGTGGCTGGAACAATTGGCGGCAAGTTTCGGGTGTGATATACGATAGAAGGGTACCAGTAAGAGTGAAGGGCAAAGTCCACAAAGCAGTCGTCAGACCTGCTTTGATGTATGGGCTGGAAGCAGCATCTTTGAAAAAGATCGAAGAGAGGAAGATGGATGTGGCGGAGATGAAGATGTTGAGATGGATGGTAGGAGTCACCAGAACAGACCGAATTAGAAATGAGTACATAAGAGGAACAGTGAAAGTAGTTGAAGTCTCCAAGAAGATCCAGGAGTCAAGGTTGAGGTGGTATGGACACTTGAGAAGAAGAGTTGGCGAAGACCACGTAGGAAGGGAGATCATGGAAATGGAAGTGCAGGGAGTTAGAAGAAGAGGACGGCCCAAACGAAGATGGATTGACTGCATAAAAGGAGATCTTAAGGAGAAGAATATAAATCCAGAGATGGCAAACAACAGAAATACGTGGAGAAGGCTCATTCACAACGGCGACCCCGAATAGAGAAAAGCTGGGAAGAAGAAGAAGAAGAAGAAGAAGAAGAAGAAGAAGAATCTATAAATGTCATCAAGTGAAATAAAAATAAAAATATGTTCATCATCTCTGAAGTTATTTAGTTTTATTATTCAGTATTATTAATAAATTAACGTAGCGTCTTGACACTTAAACATCATTGCTATAGGCACACAAATTGATATTTCTTTTTCTACAGACAGGATGATTTTTTTCTTTTCCACTGTGCATGCTTTCAGATTCCTAGCTTGATATTTCTAGCCTTATCCGAATTCCTACGCCATCCAGTGTGCTTATTTATATATCAATTCATGTATTAATATTTCTCACACACACACACACACACACACACACACACACACACACACACACACACACACACACACACACACACACACACACACACACACACACACACACACACACACACACACACACACACACACACACACACACACACACACATTGTATATAACTAAGAGAAAAAAAAAGCGCAAAACCAATATGCATAAAATCAATATGCTGCATCGCAGCTTCTTAAGTGTGATTTTGCGCATCCTCTATTATTGCCATCCATGACCACTGACCAGTCACACCCTAAGGAACAGTTTATATATAAAGCCCATGACAAACTTTTAGCCCATCACCGTCACGAGGCAAGTTTTTAATAGGTCTTGACCGAGAACTGTGAGAAGATTTTGTGCGCTTTAATCTCTCCCCTTACTATCGTCTGCAGCTTTCACCATATGATGCACAATATTTTTGTTTTCAGCATACTGGCACTGCGATCATTATTGTATGACATGTACTTGGGAAGTACCAGATACATACAGTCCAAATTCTTAAAAATTGGTTTTGAATCTATGAAAGCTTCAGCACAATTCATTTAATCTTATTTAGATTTTTACTGAATAACTGCCAACCTGCAACTACGTTGTGCGCGTCTACAACAGGGTGTTTATAATGTTTGAAACAAATTGTGAAGAAAAGTGACAAAACCAAAATTTATAGTAAGACCAAATATCCTCCAATAAATATATAATGGAGCAAACTCATAATCTGCGCGTTTAAGGGATAACATATTTTGTTCTATTTTTACTTTATC
>NC_059271.1:23762874-23795374 GCF_017591435.1 Portunus trituberculatus | reverse complement strand
ACAACAACAACAACTACAACAACCACTGCTACTATTACTACTACTACTACTGTTTCTTAAATCGTTACTGCAATTGATGAGCTGCTATTTACGATTTAATGTAAAGCAAAGTATGGGTTCATAATGATGCTTAAATTCATTAGCAGTCGAATACTTTCTGGTTTCAGGGTAACAATGCCGCCTTATGGAGACTCCCACTACAGCTACTACAAATCGTCGAAATCGCCATTGTTTAATGCTCTCGCCAGGCTGATGGAGGTGGGCCCGAGTGTTTTGGTGGGATTGCGAGGAGCACTGCAACACAAGTGAGTAAGAGAGAGTTCTTACCATTATTACTTTTATTTTTTCGTTTGTCTAGAGCAGAAATTCCGGGTGAATTTCTCCCAGTTGCTCGATGTGATCATGTTATTCATATATTTGGCAACGCTCTACAGTACTCACTGTTGTTTTCTATATCTGCAGTGTTTCATGAAACATGGTGAAGAGTGGATGTATGGTCTCAGTCACTCTCCTGAATTTTCTTATAATTGGCAGTTCGAGTAGAATTCTCTCGGCGCTTGCGTTAGTTAGTTAGATTTATAATCTCCTGACATTTCTTATTATGTATTATTTTGTGAAACATTACGCATGTTTTATTGTTTTCTAGGCAGGATTTATTGGTATGAATAACAATAATAAGAAACTATGGCCAAGCATACCAAATTTTTTACTGATGAGGAACTGACTGATATTTTGAACCGATCTCGAGCCTAGTCAGTGGGCGATAGTCTTTGATGGGATGCTGAATGCCGCTTATGCCAATGCATACATAATTGGCAGTAAAAATATTTTTACGGGAGGTGCCAAACTAATGAAGAGACGGACACACATGCTATTGTTGGAGAAGGCTCTCATCACTCCATGGGCCCAGTGACGGCCTTCATCCTTTGCCTTGACACTCAACCTCCATTAAGAGCCACTCTCAGTGGAAAGTGTCAGGGACATCACTTGCTGACAGCAAGTCCATTCCGATGCGCTCTTCTTATTGCCCTAGTCTCCTTGCTGAACAGAATGGCCCGGCATCGGTGCACCAGGTACGCTAATCCGAAGTGCCCTTATCACCTGTACCTGATCTGTGGTGACTATATAAAGACAAGATATACCAAATAAGAGAGTAATGTATGTGTGATGTTTTGGTACCATTTACGTCACATTAGCTTTAGTAAAATGTGAAGAAAAAATCTACAAACGAAAAATTGCTTTTTTTAATATGTCTCCCATACAGCTGTCAGTGAAAGTAGATAGGTGGGATGCAGAGATTAGACTCAGAAGACCTCTAAACCTTCACACCAAAGGAGAAGTGCTTTGCGCCAGTGTCTTTCTTTCATGATTATTTAGGCTAACAATAGCAAAATCATTATTTGGCCGTGTAAGAATAACATTAATTTAAATTACAAACTAGGTTATTTACGATTCAAATCGAAGAATAAGTTATATTTTCATCCCAAGTTTCGCAATAAAAGAAAATTGAAGGCAAGTAATTTATTTATATTTTTCAAAACAGGGAAAAATTCTCCCGTAGTTGGTATTTACTTGACAAAAATATAGGGTCTGTGTTTTAGGATTAAGCAGCATACCTCACAGCACTGGCTGAAGAGGTCTTGGCGTGGCTACTGGAGTACCATACTACCAATCACAACTCTGGACTTACTCCTTTTTTTTTCTTCTTCTTTTTCTTCCTAGTCGCTTATAGCATGGATAGAGATAAGTTCAACATGCCTTCAACTTTTTAGTGGCTGCAATCTGAAGCCTCTAAAGAAAATATATTAGCAAAACTGCTATGATCCCTTTTTCCCCCTCATGATCTTCATTGGTAAACATTACTCTTAGGATGAAAAATGACTCAAAGTATTAACATATGTAGCACTTAAGCCTTAAGGTTCTCCTGATCATCACCAAAACACAAGCAAAATCTAACTCGAGGTGTAGTAATACATTTCTCTGAAAAAATTGTTAATTTAGGAAACTTGAAATACTGTAGTGTTGTAAAGCATACGAATGAAGGAAATGAACGACTATCGATACTGGCTGATTTATTTTTTTCAGTAAGCTTGAGAGGATATGAATAAAAGGAAAGAGACTAGCTTGATAAGAGCCCATGGCATGTAAAAGACATTAAGCTGACGAATGGAGACTATTCATGAAAATAAGTGCTTAAAAGAAAACGTCCATTAGAAAAATACAGTAATTATCAATCGATTATTACTTGCTTTTATGAGGGACAAGTTGGATTTCAGAAAGGTTCCAGCAAGTTTGTTCAGGAAAATATTTTATCTCACAATGATTGCTATAAAAGTTAATCGAGCTCTAGTGAAATATATTTAAATTTCGTTCCCTTTCGTGATCAGACCAATGAAGATTGCAAGTATATGTTTCTACATAATTCAGATATGATGTTATACAAATTATATTTCTATTATTTTAGGCGCGCTCACCTGGGAGGGAGACGATTCCTAAAATATCAGATAGCAAACAAGTTCACAGAAGTAGACGGCACTTCACGCTTGTACGTGGGACGTGAGACACTTTACCCAGGTGCCTCCGGTTGGCCCATACCTCACGACGCTCCATATAAACCCCAACTAGACCGCTGTATCACAATTCCCGTGGAGGTTGGTCTGTCTATCTCGTAATGGAAACTTTATTTCGTAGAGAGCATATCGATTTTGTTAAAGCATAAACAAACAAAGCAATAAAAAGTGTCTTGAGGTCAAAAGATTTAGAACCTGCCTTACTTAGACCAGCTGGATATAATCATGTATGGTACCTCTTGCACTGACTGCAATCTACCACCTTGAATGGCTCAACGAAATATATTTGAGCATGTTACCTTTATATTTCATTCCAAAGGGATGAGCGAAAATTCTCTTTTCAATTTTTCTTTTACCTGCACACAGCTTCTGAACTCATTATTATGAATATAATATTTGATAGTCTCTCCGCAGGCCGGATTGTACGACAAATGGGTGGAGGATCTGCTGACAAAGACCAGACTAATAAGTCAGCAGGAACAAAGGAACCGCCAGGTTAAGCAAAAAGATGAGGAAACCAAGGAGAGTTTCACGGCTCTCACCATTATCCACACACAAGGCGCCTTTTTACTACTTCTCTTTGGGATGAATATTGCTTGTGTGACAATATTTTGGGAGTTTGTGTCTTTTCGGTTATCTCTTAACATAGACAAATGAAGCAGTATAAGACAATACACAGGAAGAGGTGATGCTTCGCATTATGCTTTGAACCTTTACCTCAGAAATCCGGAGTTCAACAAGATTTACTATATTTAATTGAAAACGTGTTTAGGAGTATACAAAATTGACAAGGACTAAGTACTACTACTTTGTCTTCTTCACTAGATGATGTATTTATACTCACAAATAGCGGATACAACTAAAAAGCAAACCATTGATATTCAGACCCTTAGGTGAAAAGATATTGTAAATAAAAAATGAATAAATAAATAAAATGAATAAAGTGCCTTATCGTATATATTAACATAGAATTCCACATCGACACTGTCAACAATGAGTGAGATAAATACTAACAGTGCTACATAAGCGCGACAAAAGCAACTGAAATGCTCAGTATCATCTTTTAAGAAATTTAATATTGTTAACACTTTTTTTATGAAAACACTTATTTCAATTAAATGAACACTATCGACATTCAAATACAATTGATATTATTTATTTGATAGATTTACTATTGCTTGAAATCATTGTACTTCGTTTGGCATAGGGATACTTTTTGATACTCGTACACTGCAACTTCTAACAGTTTCCTCTGCAAGGACTTAACAGACACAGCAGGCGATGGCTAACCCGAGAGGTATCTTCCATCTGTCTATTGGCCAAAGGAATAATACTGAGATGCGTGTCGACAGTCCAATAGAAGTTGAGGTTATGAAAATCACTAATTTCCACATCTTATTTCTGAAGGTTAAAAAATTTTCGTGTTCCTCTTTAGTAATACACAACAAATTCACCTGATGGTATAATAGTAAGACTGAGACTGATATTTTTTTTTTTATGGAAGACGGGCAACTGGCCAATGACAAAAAAAAAATAAATAAATAAATAAATAAAAAAAGGGCCACTGGGTTGCCAGTTCCCTTAAAGTTCATATAAGTTATCCAAAATTCAGGGACAAATGTCTTGAAACCTCCCTCTTAAAAGAAGTCAACTCGTAGGAAGATGGAGATACAGAAGCAGGCAGGGAGTTCCAGAGTTTACCAGAGAAAGGTATGAATGATTGAGAGTACTGGTTAACTCTATTAGAGAATTGGACAGAATAGGGGTTAGAGGAAAAACAATGTAGCGAAACTGCAGGAGGAGGTGGAGTATGGAGTTAGCAATATCAGTAGAGCAGTCAGCATGAAAATAACAATAAAATATAGAAAGAGATACAGTATTTTGGCGGTGGGAATGAGACTGAAGAAAGTCAGTCAGAGGATGAGAGATGATGAGACGAAAAGCTTTTGATTCCACGCAATCTAACAAAACTGTGAGTGGACCACCACCCCATGCAAAGTAAGGGGAAAGGCAAAAAAAAAAAAAAAAAAAAAAATGGCGGAGACGCCTCAGAAGGCCTAACTTCATAGAAGCTGTTTTAGCAGAGATGAGATGTGAAGTTTCCAATTTAGATTATGAATAAAAGGCAGACCGAGGATATTCAGTGTAGAAGATGGGAACAGCTGAGTGTCATTGAAGAAGAGGAGATAGTTGTCTGGAAGATTGTGTCGAGTTGATAGATGGAGGAATTGAGCTTTTGATGCATTGAACACTAATATGTTTTCTCTGTCCCAATCAGAAATCTAGAAAGATCATAAGTCAGGCGTTTTGTGGCGTCCCTGTGTGATCTATTGACTTCTTGAAGGGTTGGTCGTCTCTGAAGAGACGTGGAAAAGTGTAGGATGGTATCATTGGCGTAGGAGTGGATAGGACAAGAAGTTTGGTTAAGATCATTAATGAATAATAAAAAGAGTGGGTGACAGGGTAGAACCCTGAGGAACACAACTGTTAATAGATTTAGGAGAAGAACAGTGGCCGTCTACCACGGCTGCAATAGAACGGTCGGAAAGGAAACTTGAGATAAAGTTGCAGAGAGAAAGATAGAAACCGTAGGAGGGCAATTTTGAAGTCAAAGCTTTGTGTTAGACTCTACCAAAAGCTTTTGATACGTTTAACGTAACAGCAAAAGTTACACCAAAATCTCTACAAAGGATGACAAAGACTCAGTAAGAAACGCCAGATCACCAGTAGAGCAACCTTGACGGAAGCCATACAGGGATTCAGATAAAATATTGTGAAGTGACAAACATCTAAGAATCTTCCTATTGAGGATAGATTCAAACACTTTAGATAAGCATGAAACTAAAGCTATAGGACGGTAGTTTGAGGCTGAATGTAGGCAAACTTTCAGTATGAAGGAAAGGTATAATCATAGTTGAAAGAGTTTAGCCAGTCAAGGTGCAAGCATGGAAGCACAGTTTTTGAGAACAATAAGAGACCCCCCATCAGGTCCATAAGCCTTCCGAGGGCTTAGACTAGAGAGGGCATTGGAAACATGATCAAGAACTTTAATTGTAGCCATGAAATAGTCAGAGGGAGGAGGAGAGGGAGGGACAAGCTCAGAACCATCCAAGGTGGAGTTGTTAGCAAAGGTTTGAGAGAAGAGTTCAGCTTTAGAGACAAGAGATAGCAGCTGTGTCATCAGGATGAAATAAAGGAGGGAAAGATGAAGAAGTAAAGTCATTGGAGATGTTTTTGGCCAGATTCCAAAAGTCACAAGGGAAGTTTGAGTTTGTAAGATTTTGACATCTTCCATTAATGAATAAGTGCTTGGCAAGTAGGGATCGACCGAATTATCGGCCGGGCCGATTATCACGCCTCTCTGTCTACTGTCACTACTCTGTCTCCAGCATTGTCCCACCCACAGCACCATCTGATTAGTTACAAGCAGAGCCACGGTAACAGCCAATCAGCAGTGAAAGCTATGCATGCACAGTGCTTATACACACGGTGGAGAACAAGGAACATGTAGAAGGAGGAAGTTGTGGTGTGGGTTAGTCATGGGCAAATCTACCGGGTGGTTACTTGGGTTCAAGCCCCAAATGTTTTTTCCAAGAGCTCCGGATTAGATCTGTGATCTGAGGAAAAGAGTAGTCTTAGTGTAATGTGCACTGTCTGTCTGATAGATTTGTCACCCTCCCTGAGGTGGGTGACGCGGGCCTTTGCTACCTTATTGTGCACCGCACATTACACTGAATTCTGAAGTCTTCTCCGTGTCTTTTGTCCGCTTTAAATTAGTGGTAAATTGAAGTAAAAAAAAATGTAGTTTCGGTGTGCGTGGCAGCGAAAAAAAAAAAAAATAATAAAAAAAATCAGCGGCTGCACCCTCGGGACTAAGCCTTGGATCGCCTACAATCCTAGTTCCACCCCTGGCTGAAGTTTCGAGGACAGCGGCGGTGGTAGCGAGCAATGTCATAGAAACGTTTTCAGGAGTAACTTATGAAGATTTCTCTCATGGTCCGCCCCCTCCCCCTAAACTTCCTATTCTTTTCCTCTATTCTCTCGTGTTAATAAATTTATAAGGCAAATAAAACGTGTTATATATATATGTATATATATATATATATATATATATATATATATATATATATATATATATATATATATATATATATATATATATATATATATATATATATATATATATATATATATATATATATATATATATATATATATATATATATATATATATATATATCATACTGCAAATGAATATCGGCTCCAAATATCGGTTATCAGCCTCCTCGACTATTAATAATCGATATCGGTATCGGCCCTGAAAAAAACATATCGTTCGATCTCTATTGGCAAGTTGAAGAACAGACGTGGCATGATTCCGGGCACAAATATAAAGTGCATGAAATTCAGGTAATGGAAGGCTCAAGTACCTATTGTGGGCAACCTCTCTATCATGTATTGCACGAGAAGAGGCTGTGCTAAACAAAAGTTTAGAATGTTTAGGTTGCGAAGAAGAGCGAGGAATATAAGCCTCCATGCCAGACACTACTACATCTGCTATACGTTCAGCACACAGAGATGGGTCTCTGATACGGAAACATAATCATTCCACGAAAGATCAGAATAATACCTCCTCGGTTTTCCCCAGTTGGCTGAGGCAAAACACCAGAAGCACCTCCGCTTTGGGGGATCCTGAAGAGGGATTGGAGAAATAGGACAAGAAACAGATATGAGGCTGTGATCGGAGGAGCCCAACGGAGAAGATAAAGTAACAGTATAAGCAGAAGGATTACAGGTAAGAAAAAAAACAAGGATGCTGGGCGTATCTCCAAGACGGTCAGGAATACGAGAAGGGTGTTGCACCAGTTGCTCTAGGTCATGGACAAGGATGGTCAGTGAAGGGAGAAGAAAACCAAAGCTGGTGGTAAACATTGAAATCTCCAAGGATGGAGATCTTCTCGAAAGGATAGAGGAATAGAATGTACTCCACTTCGGAAGTTAAAAAGTAAAAAAATTTACTATAGTCAAAGGAGTTAGGGGAAAAGTAGACAGCATAGATAAATTTAGTTAAGAGTGTCTATTGAGTCGAGGCCAGATGAGGGAAAACTCGGAAGATTCAAGAGCGTGAGCACGTAAGCAAGTTAAGTCCTTACGCACACAGACGCAACATCTAGCTTTGGAACGAAACTGAGGATTGAGAAAGTAGGAGGGAAGAGGAATTGGGTTAGTGTCATTTGTTTCAGACAACTGTGTTTCAGTACGGAAAAGAAGATGAGGTTTAGTAGAGGAGAGGCGGTGTTCCACAGATTGAAAATTAGATCTTAGACCGCAAATATTGCAGAAGTTAATGAAGAATAAATTGAGGGGCATTTGGGTCGTTACCTGAAGAGTAGTCCGACCTGGGGACATTTCTGGTCCCCTTCCCAGAAGGGGACTCTGAGGTCGGCCATTTTTTTTTATTTTGAGTGAAGAAAGTGCGTATTGCAAGTCCATGTAGTTCTGTGAAAAGGAGGAGAGTTGTCTTTAGAGTGCAGGCTGTGATTTGTGAGACACTACGGGAAACGTTCAGCGAGATCACAACTAGCTTTAATGGAGGATTCACATCAGCCCCTGAACTAATCCAGACCAAAATTGGTTTAGAACAGAACTAGTGCTATTACACAATGCTGGGAGTAAATTATCGTTTCAGTAGGTGTCTTCTACCTGCTGACTGATAATTTCTAAATATTTACCAATTTATCTTCTATCTATGTGTATATATATATATATATATATATATATATATATATATATATATATATATATATATATATATATATATATATATATATATGCCTGGTAGCACAAACCGCCAAAAACGGCCGAAAGTAATACTACGGAGTGCGGACTGTTTGTCGTCTTTATTTATTTATTCATTTATCTTTATTTTCTAATTTTTATTCTTTTTCATCTCTGAAAATCTCAAAATTTAGCCTTTCTGTTTGGTGGTCCGCAGGTACGGAAGAGCGGAGGTGCGGAAATGAACAGCTCAGATACACACACACACACACACACACACACACACACACACACATCTATATCTATATCTATCTATCTATCTATCTATCTATCTATTTATCTATCTATCTATCTATCTATCTATCTATCTATATATATATATATATATATATATATATATATATATATATATATATATATATATATATATATATACATATATATACACACAAATTAATGAAAAAATACCAACCTACGTGATCTATCTCCTGATTTATAGAATTACTGATATCAATATCTACGCGATGTATGGAAAAGGAGACTCGGTTAAAGATTTCTGCTTTAAAGACAAAATACTAGCAAGAATAACAAACACTTAATATTCTTTTGGTATAGGTAATTTCATGTCACATAAAATTGTACATGTAATTGCAAGTGTAAATGGAATTTTCGCACAAGCCATTGCAGGTATGACAGACCCCATTGTACTCTAATATACTAGATATACTAAAAATCTTCAAGCTACTATCAATTACTACAATGGAAGGAAGAAGTTTAAATCATACAAGCCCAGGGAAGTGTAGAAAAAAGATATTTCATATATCTATCTATCTATCTATCTATCTATCTATCTATCTATCTCTCTCTCTCTCTCTCTCTCTCTCTCTCTCTCTCTCTCTCTCTCTCTCTCTCTCTCTCTCTCTCTCTCTCTCTCTCTCTCTCTCTGTGTGTGTGTGTGTGTGTGTGTGTGTGTGTGTGTGTGTGTGTGTGTGTGTGTGTGTGTGTGTGTGTGTGTGTGTAAAATAAATAATCACCACATTAGGGAGCAGATGTGCATAAAATCAATATGTTGCACGAACTGTATCCCAGGGGTTCTAGTTCAGTGATGCGCATCCTCTGTTCTTGCCAATCCAAGACCTCCCCTCGTCACACCCAGAACCCAATGTATATAAACTTCCATCCCTTCAACAACACGATGCAAGTCATCTGCAACTCTCGCCACGGAAAGGTGAAATTCTCATGTATTTTTATTAGTGTCTCTTAATAAATATTTGCTAAATCTCTCACGCTATGAGATATTAAGCCAGAAAAGTGAATATGCGACTTATTTTTCAGAACGTCTGAGAAATTACTCAGCGTTCCTTTAACTTTTTTTTATATTCACCATACTTTGATGTTTTATTTCAGGGTTTCATCAATGGTAGTGGCTGAAGACCTCGAAAAACGAGATGCTAGTCAGATTTGTGCTGCTGACCTGCCTTGTGTCAGTGGTAGCCCGTCTCAGGGCCAAGGGTAAGTCTACCCATTGTACTACAATACTTGCTTGACGATAATATTTCTGGTGTTTTATTTGTTTTACATTTTTTCGAGTAACGAATGCTAGATAAAGAGTTACAAGAATGAAAGAATGGAGGTACTGGTAATTTAGCTATTAGTAAGAACGCCAGAAATGGGGTGAGATTAAGTATATATTCCTGTGGAACGATGCCACAAGAAAGGGAAGATGTATAACTGTGAATAAAACAGCAAGAAAATGCAACATTGCGAAGCATTGCGAATTATTATAAAATTTTAGATTGCTATGAAAAAAGCTGATTAATTAAAAAATGTTTTGACAGTATCCAACTTTGCTACGTTGAAGACCACGTCTATGTGAGCTGTACTTCAAGTTAGGATTAATAAATTCCCTATAGCTGGCAGCTATAAGGGGAATAAAATACTTGCAACGACACACTGAACTACATGCAAGTTATTATATCACGACCTAAGGTATGAAATTTCCTGTTGAGAAGAATTCATATAATTACATATATGATCGTAGCAAGAAAAAATTACTTTCATTAGGCTTTTCCGAACGTTGCATCAACCATCTTCTTTATTATGCAAGAGGGGAAAGCTGGCCAAGAGCAATAAATAAAAAGAAAGGCCCACGTAGTTGCCAGTCCCCTTGTAGGTCCTAATAAGTTAGCCAAAACAAAGGCATAAATATCTTGAAACCTCTCTTAAATGAAGTCAAGTCATAAGAAGTTGAAAATACAGAAACAACTAGGGAGTTCCAAAGTTTACCAGAGAAAGGTATGAATGATTGAGTACAGGTTAAAACTCTTGCATTAGGGAGTTGGGAAGAATAAGGGTGGGAGGAAGAAGAAAGTCTTGTGCAGCAAGACCGCATGAGGAGGGGAGGCATGCAGTTAGCATGATCAGAAGAGCCGTTAGCATGAAAATAGCGGTAGAAGATAGCAAGAGAAGAGATGCAACATTCCGGCGGTGGAAAAGAGGCTGAAAAGAGGCTGTCAGAGGAGGGAAACTGATAAGACAAAAAGTTTTTGATTCCACCCTATCTAAGAAAAACTGAGTGGAACCTCCCCACTCCCCTTATACATACGAAAGTACTCCATACATGGGCGGATAAGGCCCCATGTACAGAGTTAGTTGGGGGTGAGAAAAACAGGCGGAGACGCCTCAGAACGCCTAACTTCATAGAAGCTGTTTTAGCAAGAGATGACAAGTAAGGTTCCCAGTTTTGATTATGACTAAAGGACAGACCGAGGATATTCAGTGTAGAAGAGGAGTCAGTTGAGTGTCACTGAAGAAGAGGCGATAGTTGTCTGGAAGGCTGTCGAGTTGATTCACGGAGAAATTGAGTTTTTGAGTTTTCTAGATGTTTGAATTGATGTAGGATGTAGGAATTGAGTCTTCGTAGACTGAACAATATAAAGTTTGTCCTGCTTTATTCAGATATTACAAAAAGGAGAGACGTTACGATATCTGCACCTTCCATACATCAGTAGACTTATTACTTCTGCACTCGGAATAAGGCGTATGACTGAGAAATACAGGATACAGTTGCAAATATGAGATGAGAGAGCTCCTGCAAAATCATGAAATAAAGAGTGAATAATAGGACAGGACTTTACTTAACATCATTCTCAAAAGGCTTAGAAAGTGTCTATCACTGTAACAATAAAAGGATCAGAAAAGAAAAATACTTGAAATGGTATGGAAATGTAAGAAAACCATATAAAAAAAGCTAAAAAAAATCAGCTGTGAGAGACTACAAAAAATTTTGACATATCTAAGATAAGTCTCATAAATATCCTTAATTAAAAAGAAAAAAGACAGGATGAATAGAAATCATGGTAATCTATACTCATACAGAGCATATCCACCGACCCTCACTGCGAACCCAAATCTGCTGTCAAATCTCGTAAGCGTCGTAAATTAAATACTCAACGCTCAAATGCATTCTCGGTCTGTGTGACTTCATTTTCTCATAAGATACAGTAACTTACACATCTGAGACATGAAAAGCTATCCAATGTAGCGTAACATGGAAAAAATTTTCCAAATCTTTTTAGGAAGAACCGTTCTTATAATCACTATAGCTAATGTTACGGCCCGCCCGTAACATACTCCACTACCATCACCTCCTCCGCTTGCTACCTCGTTCGCCACCTCTCCACCTTCCCTTCCACGTCACCGTCTCATGAACCTTCCACGCCACCGTCTCATGAACCCTCCACGTCACCGTCTCATGAAGCCCCGCTACTGTCCCGAAGTTGGATTCACGCGGCCCCATTCGACTCCAGCGGAAGTGTTAAAGCAAGCTCACTGATTTCTGGAAGTCCTCGTGCTGCCCACCCTTCCCCCATGGAAACTTTCCACCACCACCTTCAACATCAACTGGCTCCAGGGGAAGAAGGCTGTGGTTACCGAGGTGGAGCTCCAACACCACTTCCGAGCCCTCGTCGCTGGCCTCCCTCCATCCCTACATCTCTACACAGACGGCTCCAAGACGGGTGAATGTGTGGGTGCAAGTGTGTGGTCGTGTGAATGTGCCCTCAGGTTCCGGCTGCCTACCCATACATCGGTGTTTTCTGCTGAAATTTTTGCTATTGACAAAGCCATAGATTATGCTTTAAATTCAATTCATAATTCAATTGTCATTTTTCGGACTCTATGTCAGCCCTTCAGGCAATAGAGTCCGGCCGCACGGATACAAATGAAATCCAGGGCAACATCATTAATAAGCTGAATTCATGTCATAAATCCTTCTCACTGGTTTGGGTGCCTGGACATTCCAGTATACGCGGGAATGAACAGGCTGACATGCTAGCTCGGTCTGCTGCAGAGCTCGAGGGAGCGTGGAACCTCCGTCGGGATCTGCAGTCATGTCTCTCAGTTGTTAAATCATCAGCAAAACTCCTGTGGCAGAGTCACTGGGACAACCTCCACCTCCACACCACCAAACCTATCCTGGGCGAGTGGGCCTCCTCCAATCGCCCCACAAGGCGGGAGGAGGTGGTCCTCGCACGCCTCAGGATGGGCTGCACCCTCCCCACCCACATGCTCCCCTACATAGCCAACGCCTTCCCACCACAGTGTTCCAGCTGTAATGTCACTCTCTCTGTCGAGCACATCCTGCTTCACTGTGTGCGTTATCGTGAGGAGAGGCGGCCCTTGGCGGCGTATTGCCGGGGTCGCGGCCTCCCGCTAACGCAAACCACCCTCCTGGGTGATGAACACCCGGATGTGGTCGATAGACTGATGATTTACCTGACTGAGGCCAATTTAATCAGAGAGTTGTGATTTATGTGTATATATTATGTTATTTATTCTATGTATTTATTCTATATATTCATGTAAATAAAGGTATGAAAGTGTGTGTTTCCAATTTTGCGTGATCTAATGTGAAAGTTTTCCCTTCATGTATATATGCAATACGTAGTGATACTACGTAGCCACCCTGTGTGATTGTGATTTATCCTCCCTCCCCCATGCCCTGACAAAGGACAATGGTTTGGGATAGGTATAGGATCCCAGTGTGAATAAAGCGTGCATGAGAATATGTGAAGACACTTAATGTTAAGATATTAAAACAAAAAAACAAAAATGCTATAAATAAAAATAAATAAATAAAGCATTTAAAAAAAACTATATGTTAAAACAAAATAAAAAGCTGTATTTTAAAAGAAATGTTAAAAAAAGTAAAAAAAATAAATAAATGGCCTAATACCCAAGACAGGGTGATCGCCAAAAAAAAAAAAAAAAAAAAAAAAATCTGGAAGTCAGTCGAGGTCCAGGCCTCAACCAGTGAACACAACGCCTCTTGGACTACCGTGGGATCCATCTCACCCAGCACTTCACCACTGCGACACCGCATAAGTATCACTTCCCCTCATCCCGTGTTTTTCCACATTGCCTCCATATATGATTAGTATTATTGTTAGGTATTAAGTTGGGTTCTTTGTTGTATTTATTTATGTGTTATATGTGTATGTCATTTTCATGTTACATCTATGTGTATGTCAGTTTCATTATTGGGTTATTAAATAGCTTTTTAAGTGCCCCCCTTTGCATTTCCTCACCAGTTGAACCTGCAGTTTTTTTTTATTGTTATTGTTCACCGGCTCCCCGATGCCAATCTTACCAGTTTAACCGGTGAACGTAACACTAAAATGGTATATTCTTTTCCAGATGTGAAGAAGCTTCCATTCCTTGGAGGCGCCGCAGTGATAGAGTTTGTCGACAAGACAGACAAAAATTCTTGTCCCGTCATCTTCGTAACAGACGACTCTGGGCCATTATCTACCATCGTTAAAGTTCGTATCATTACCATTTCATCTCTACAACTCTAATCCTTCTGCTAATGCTGTTACCGTTCGAGTCCTCGGATCACAATCTCATATCTGTAACTTGTCCTGTCGTTTTAATCCTTCCTCAGGATCCAACAAATTTGAGGTGGCTCTGGAGTTTTGTCTCTACTAATTTGGGGGACCCGAGGAATCATTATGCCGATTATTTTTGGAATGACTACTGCTTATGTGTCAGACCCGTTTCTGTATGCCCTTTTCTCTTATCAACTCCTTTCCTCTAAAAGACTGTCTTCAGCCTCTTTCTTATTGCTGCAATGTTGCATCTCTTACTGTCTTCTACCGCTATTTTCATGCTAACTGCTCTTCTGATCTTATAAATTGCATGCCTCTCGTCCTCTCGCGGTTTTTCCCCTATTCTGTCCACCCCTATAACGTTAGTTAACCAAAACTTTCAGTCATTCATCCCTTTATCAGGTAAACTCTGGAACTCCTTCTCTGATTCTATACTTCTACCTAAAAGTGACTTAACTCAGTTCAGAGGAAGGTTTGAAAACATTTATCAAATTCTTCTGGCTAACTCTTTTGACCCTGTTCGATGATCGGCATCTCAATGGGACATTTTCTAATTGCAATTTTTTGTTGCCTTTGGCCGGTTTTTCCCTCATACATAAAAAAAAAGAATCAAATGTTTCATTATCTAAATGTTTATATCATTATTGTTGGATTACGCATTTCTGATATAGAAAAATATTCTGATCATTGCAAAAATAGCTTGAAGCGAAAGATGCATCAGATGCAATTGAGATGCATAAAATGATCTCTTCAAGCCATAATCGTTTACCAGGAGGCATGTACGGCACGGTATGGACAGCGAGGAGCAACGGTGTTTGAGATTGGGCTGCGAGACCGGAACGTGAGTCAACGCCTTTCTGAGCTGGTGCCGATGGCCCGCCAAGTAAGATGTTCGCTCTTAAGAATGTGACGGGGTATAATTTATGTATTCATAATTTCCAACCAAAAAAAGATATACTGTTGATGAGACATTCTGACGACTGTCATAGTGGTGGTGGGATAAAATGTGCCTTTCATATATCTTGTCAGTTTTACCTCTTGGATCGCTCTTCACCAGGTGCGAAGGATTTCTTGGTGTACGACAGTGGTAGTTGTGAGTCACGACCCGATATTCCTCGTCGCCTTTGCAGAGTCGTCCCTAAGAGACCGACTGTTGGTGTGGGCCACCAAACTATTAATTGTGACTCGGCTGGCCTTTAGGCACCTTGAAAACCTTCTTTCTGCCCACTGGACTTTCTCCATGATGAACACGGTCTTCCTCAACTTTGAAGGAGAAGTTCCTAAAATAATGTAATTTAGTTCCACTGATCTATATGTTTCTATCTATCCATCTATTTGTGTGCTCCTATTCAAACACTATCTTGAAGACTTGTAACCCGCAGTTATAGGAGTACACTTTTAAAGTGCTGGAGACTCATGATATCACAATAATTCTATTACGCCTTATATTTTACATTTTAAAGAAGTGTTAACGCATATAGGTAAAGGGATATTCTACCAATAACCAAACGTATCCTGAGCAACTTAGGCAAGAAATCCGTAGCAAAATTATTACATAATTATGCTAGATGAGCTGGATAGTCCTCCATTCACGGTGGTGACCTTGTATTCTACGTATTTCTGATCGTCATATTGTACCCGTGAAGAACCTTCTTTCTGCCCACTGAACCACTGGATGAACAGTAATACGTAATGATATTAAGGAAACCGTGATCGCTGATTGAAAAAAAGGCCAATATAATATGATGCGGCTAAGGCACTTCACTGTGTCGGTGGTGCTACTTTTGCTTACGTTACCACTGTACCAGCTTCTGGCTAATTACAGCAGTAACGCACTGGCCTGCCATTGCTAAGGTTTGGAAATCGAGTTCCGCTCGGGTT
Source organism: Portunus trituberculatus (assembly GCF_017591435.1). Taxonomy (NCBI): domain Eukaryota; kingdom Metazoa; phylum Arthropoda; class Malacostraca; order Decapoda; family Portunidae; genus Portunus; species Portunus trituberculatus. The sequence goes on along the minus strand of NC_059271.1, from coordinate 23,779,257 downwards.
CGTGCGTTAAAACTGTTTATTGGGAGGTTACTGCTGTGGTTGGATCGCCACAGTAGGGAAATGGGTTCACCTAGCTAACGTTCTGGAAAGCATCAGATGTGATGGATACCGGAAGTAAAAGCAACGAGCTTTAACTTTAAATGTACTTTCCCTTGTGATATCAGAGTCCTCAAGGGTAAATTATGAGAGCTATTTATATACATAAGTGAGTAGAGATCTGCATTAGACGAGATGAGGTGTGTTGGGTTATATTGGATCAAAACCATCTAAGGCTCCAAACAGAAACCGGCTGTTTTCCAGGTCTTAAAGAATTTCTGAAAACCACATACCTATTAACAAGCCCTATAAAAGTATGATCACTGAACCTATTTCAGGTTTCACATTAGCTGTCTAAGTGGTCCTAAGTGGTTATGTTAGCTTAAGTCTCCAACTTCATAAAACATTTTGTTTCATGTTTACTTCATAAATTCTACATATCCGCATAGCCAATACAGTAATGTTCGGTAGCTTTTCCACAAAGCCCAGTTAAATGATCACATATTCCTTTGATTGATTTACATTCAGATTAAAATTTATCTTGTTTGAATTACAATACATATTTAATGGTTAATAGTTAAAGAAAAATGTTGCACGTGCTAAGGTGATGTTTTATACGGTTTTCTTTTTCATTGGCCAGATGTTTTGGGTACACGTACCTGCCGTACAGCCAGAATGGCGCCAAACTAGTGAAGGTTGCTGCCTGGACACAAAAGAAAGGGTTACTATTGAACCAAAATGAATTGCCGTTTTCTGAGAAATTTGAGAAGTAAGCTGGTGAGATTCTGCATAATACAGAATATATGTGGAAAGAAAAATCAACACGCTAAAATAAAAAGAAAGATTAAAAAGAAAAAAAGGAATTTTGCACATTTTTTGCATGCATATCACCGTGTATGTTAAAAATAGCAGCCATCTACGTAAATCAATATATTTCTCATATCTAAGAAATAAAGTTTTTTTTTTTTTACAATTCACGCTTGACAGCCAGCACGTACACTTCATCACTCAGAGATCTGTCAACATACGAGTGCTACAATTGATTATCTTGTCTTGCGTGGCACAGCTATCATTCTGGTATTCAGTAACCATCTATATTATTGCTTCTGTGGCAGACGGCCACTGTTCTTCTCCTAAATCTATTAGTAGTGGTGTTCTTCAGGGTTCTGTGTTATCACCCACTCTCTATTACTCATTAATGATCTTAATCAAACTTCTTGCCCTATCCACTCCTACGCTGTTGATACCACCCTACATCTTTCCACGTCTTTCCAGAGAAGTCCATCCCTTCAGGAAGTCAATAGATCAAGCAGGGACGCCGCAGAACGCCTGACTTCTGATCTTTCTAAGATTTCCGATTGGGACAGATAAAATCTAGTTTTCAATGCCTCAAAAACTCAATTCTTCCACCTATCAGCTCGACACAACCTTCCAGACAACTATCCCCTCTTCTTCAGTGACACTCAACCGTCTCCCTCTTCTACAATGAATATCCTCGGTCTGTCCTTTACTCATAATCTTAACTGGAAACTTCAAATATCATCTCTTGCTAAAACAGCTTCTATGAAGTAAGGCGTTCTGAGGCGTCTCCACCAGTTTTTCTCGCCCCTCCAACTGCTTACTCTGTACAATACTCTTCGCATGTTTGGGGGCGGGGTTCCACTCACACAGTTTTATTAGATAGGATGGAATCAAAAGCTTTTCGTCTCATCAACTCCCCTCCTCTTACTGACTGCCTTCAGCCTCTTTCTCACCGCCGATATGTTGCATCTCTTTCTATCTTTTATCGTTATTTTCATGGTAACTGTTCTACTGATCTTGCTAACTGCATGCCTCCCTTCCTCCTGCGATCTCGCTGTACAAGGCTTTCTTCTTTCTCTCATCCCTTTTCTGTCCAACTTTCTAACGCAAGAGTTAATCAATACTCCCAATCACTCATATCTTTTACTGGTAAACCTGGAACTCCCTGCCTGCTTCTGTACTTCCGTTTTCCTACGACTTGACTTCCTTTAAGAGATAGGCGTCAAGACATTTAGTCCCTAATTTTGGATAACCCTTCTTATCTTTTAGAGAACCAACATCAAGTGGGCCTTTTTTTAAAATTATGTTGCCTCGGCTGGTCTTCTCTCTTAAGAAAAAAAAAATCACTGAGTTCATTTCCACTTGAGATTAACGTTACGTAACCCACTTTACTACAGCCAGAATACCCCATAAAGAAAATGCTCCCAAAAAATAAATAAATTATAAAAAAAAGCCTAGAAGTATTCTTAGTGAAATTACTTGAAATGAATAGTAAGATTATCAACTGAAACCATTGTAATATTTTTATATAACTTTTTACATTTTTTTTTCTACTTTTCACCTTTCTCTTATGTATTTAGTTTCTATGGGGCACAGGTGAACGTCACCGCTTTGCCGTTCATGCCATACTGGGGTAATGAATATATTCGAACTCCTAATGGAACTTCCGTCATCAAATACGAAGGTTCCGACTATCATCTTCTTTTGGCCGTGGCTAGAGCACTCAATTTCACTTTCCGAGTCTTGCCCAGCAGCTCGTGGGCAGAGGTGAGACAGTTATCTATTCTGACATTTAAATGGAAAAAAAAAAACTTTTTGACAAAATGTTTGACAGGAAGTTGTAGTGACAAATTATAATTTCTAAATTTTTTCTTAGGTAACGAGCCTGGTGGAAGAGCGTGTATCGTTCATCGCTTCTGTATATCATATCTTGATGACGGTGAGAGCGGAAAAGTATGACTACACGCACACCTTTGAGTTTTCCTACGTCTCTTTCTCCATGGCCAAACCTCACCGGGAGCCTCAGTGGCAAAGTCTATATTATCCACTGGCGCACCATGTGTGGCTGGCCATACTGGGTTCGGTTCTTCTCGTCCCGCTCACATATATTACGGTAAAATATGTTGTACTTCAATTATTAAAAAAAAGATTCATATTGTTTTTGTTTTGTTTTTTTCACGGGACCATGTTTTCTTAAAGCGTTATCTATTGTTTCCCACCTTCAGCTAAGAACGTGAATCTATTCATTACACTTGACATTGATCTTTCTAGCCTTTATTTTATCCGTTATATCTCTCGAGAGAAACACTGATGGTATATATTGATACAACAGCAGTTATAATTATTCTTACAGATAAATCATATGAGTCGGAAAGTAATTGGAAGAACAACGCTTCTCGAGAGTGTGTTCCTAGATATGGCTGGAATGTTTCTTGCCCAGAGTCTTCCACATCGTCTGCCATGGGATTCCTCCAGCAGAGTTCTGATGGCTGCCTGGCTCGTATTCGCTCTCATTCTCGCATCAGCCTACCGCGGCAACCTGACGGCTGCTCTCACCCTACCGAAGTATCCTACACGTCCCGAGACGATTTCGCAACTCGTCGATACCGTGGAAAGGTAACGTTCGCAATAATGTTTTTTTTTTTTTGTGTGTGTGTGTGTGTTTGTGTGGAGGAGAGCTTCTGTTGTTGCTCTTGTTAATCAAATTTGTTTATTGCTTGATTAATTTATAAGGAAAGTAATGCAAGTCCTGTAATACTCATATACAGTGCAGTAAAATGGTTCAGCAATTGTTCTTTACAATTTCAGAGTAACAATACCGTCTTATGGGGACTCCCATTACAAGTACTACAAGTCTTCAGAATCACCACTATTTAATGCTCTCTCCAGACTGATGGAGGTGGGCCCTCAAGTCTTGGAAGGGCTGCGAGGAGCACTGCAACACAAGTGAGAAGAGAAAAGCCTTTATTATTTTCATTCCTTTTTTTTCATCAGCAAATAGTCCACGATAATACAAGCAATATCAGCGAACACAAAATTTAAATACCCTTTATGTGCAGACTGAAGCTGTGTTGGTGGGGCTGCGGGTTACTAATACATCGGAGTGCTTTATTTTTCTTTGATAGGTAGACAAAGGATATGACGTGAAAAGAGGCAAGGTTCAGAATACTCGTTCTTTTTTACGTACAACAGGCTTTTTTTTCAGGTAACATGTGACAAAGAAAGCACATATTTAAATTAGCACGTTCTTTGTCACAAGTTACCTGGAAAAAAATATTTAGCCTGATGTACATAAAAAAAAATGCATTATCAATAAATACCATAATTATCACCACATTGGTTGCTACACAAAGCAAGGCCCTATATGACTTATCTATAATATTCTTTAACTGCGTTGCCATGATTTTTCATTAATAATCAAGCCAAGGATATTGATGCTCTTACGACGATGGCATTACAAAATATTGTTGTATTAGCCAACTAATTTTATATCTAATATTTCAGTCGCGCTCACTTGGGCGCCAAGCGATTTCTGAAATATCAGATAGCTGACAAGTTCACAGAAGTGGACGGTGCTTCCCGCCTTTACGTGGGTCGTGACACGCTTGACCCTGCTGCCTCAGGCTGGCCAATTCCCCACGATGCACCCTACAAACCCCAACTAGACCGCTGGATCGTGGTTCCCTTAGAGGTATACATGTACGCGTATACTCGTATAATGAAACAAGAAATGTATGAAAAAATGGCGCTAGCTCTACCGCTTCTGTATACATCCTTCAATACACTCACACACACACACACACACACACACACACACACACACAGAGAGAGAGAGAGAGAGAGAGAGAGAGAGAGAGAGAGAGAGAGAGAGAGAGAGAGAGAGAGAGAGAGAGAGAGAGAGAGAGAGACAGACAGACAGACAGACAGACAGACAGACAGACAGACAGACAGACAGACAGACAGACAGACAGACAGACAGACAGACAGACAGACAGACAGACAGACAGACAGACAGAGAGTAGTAATAAAACCATTTCAGCTTGTTGTTGTGACGATCCCATATTCAAACACGGCAAAACACGTGAACAAATGAGTGTGGGAACGTAACGCCCTCCCACTGAGAAGACCCCGGGACAAGAGAGGTCCCGGATGTGAAATTTGCTCTTATGTACTCTTGCTAGTGACAACGTCTTCTATAAATCTATCTAATCCATATATCTAAAAAGTTAAAATAATAAAAAAACTATAACGCTAATCATTCTTACATAGAAGGAAAAAAATATCATTAATATAAACTAATGAAAACTTGTAAAAAGCAACAGTCCAGAATAAGTTGTAAACAAAAGAGCCAAAAACAAAGAAGCACAGGAAATGTGACGTGTAAGACTCTGAAATGACAATTAGTTGGATGGATGATTCTTGACTGTTGCGCTTCGGCGTATCTATACTCAACCAAGTATATATATATATATATATATATATATATATATATATATATATATATATATATATATATATATATATATATATATATATATATATATATATATGTGTGTGTGTGTGTGTGTGTGTTTCACTGTTTGATCTGCTGCAGTCTCTGACGAGACAGCCAGACGTTATCCTACGGAACGAGCTCAGAGCTCATTATTTCCGATCTTCGGATAGGCCTGAGACCAGGCACACACCACACACCGGGACAACAAGGTCACAACTCGATTTACATCCCGTACCTACTCACTGCTAGGTGAACAGGGGCTACACATGAAAGGAGACACACCCAAATAGCTCCACCCGGCCGGGGAATCGAACCCCGGTCCTCTGGCTTGTGAAACCAGCGCTCTAACCACTGAGCTACCGGGCAAGTTACTTGTGTGTTGTGTGTGTGTGTGTGTGTGCGCCTGAGAGAGAGAGAGAGAGAGAGAGAGAGAGAGAGAGAGAGAGAGAGAGAGAGAGAGAGAGAGAGAGAGAGAGAGAGAGAGAGAGAGAGAGAGAGAGAGAGAGAGAGAGAGAGAGAGAGAGAGAGAGAGAGAGAGAGAGAGAGAGAGAGAGAGAGAGAGAGAGAGAGAGAGAGAGAGAGAGAGAGAGAGACTGATTAATTAATTCATTCATTCATTGATAGATTGATACACAGACAGACAGACAGACAGACAGATAGATAGATAGATAGGTAGATAGATAGATAGACAGATAAATAGACAGACAGACAGATATATAGACAGATAGACAGACAGATAGACAGATAACTTGAATACAATATGATATGATATAATACAATAATATGATACAATATGGGATGATATTTTGGTGTATAAATTTTTACTGCACAAGGTTTTTTTCAGGGAAGATTAGCATGTCTTTATAGATAGTCTCTCCGCAGGCAGGCTTGTATGAAAAGTGGGCGGAAGATCTCCTGGCAACGACTAAACTTAGAAGTCAGCGGGAACAGAAGAAGCGCCAGATTGAACTAAAAGAAGACGGGGAGACCAAGGAGAGTCTCATGGCTCTCACCATCATCCACACACAAGGCGCCTTCTTACTACTTCTAATCGGAATTAATATTGCTTGTGTGGCAGTGATTGGGGAGTTTGTGGCAGCTCGGTATGCACAAGTGAAGAGATAAAAGACAAGTCGGTAAATATGAAGTAGTTATGCTTCACATCGTGCTTTAAAAGTTTACCGCAGAAATCAGAAGCACACAGTTTGATGTAAAATGCATATTAGTCAATTTTAATTAAAATCAATTAATCTTAAAACAAAACAATTTCTTAATTCGATTCAATTAATCAACTTTCCTATTTCATTGAAATTTAATTGCACTGTATGTCATTTAGATAGATATTTTGCATAGATTTGATCACATTTCTTACTTAATGTAATATAATGACTACATATTACCATTTGACACTTTAATTTGTATCAATAGACACATTTGTTTCGTTTTATTAAAGTTCTCTTTTTTTTTTTTTTGCATTAATTAACAATTTGCAATTGACCATGATTCTGCTTATAAATGTATGTATTTTAGCATTCCTCACAATAGTTTGATGCACTTCCAATTTACAAATATTCAGACTGCAGTATGTGAAAAATAAATAATATTCACAAAATAGGGAATAAATCCCTTGTAGTATATCTGAATCTAAATTTCCAGGTATGCATTGTGTTGGACTAGGAAGATAAATGGATGTGCCGCATGAATGTGCTCCTCCCATGAGCTTATCTTTGCGATCTACGTTTCAGGAATGTGTCCTTTTTTCATGAACTCTTTAGCGAAATTTAATCAAACCAAAACCACATATGTAGTTTCCTACGTCCATTATATTCGTTAATGATTAAAAGGCAATTTTCGGCATTCGTGCCATATCATATACAACAATAACTAGTGTATAGGTTTTGTTTAGAAGAACAACAGCTTTTTCCTTATTTCGCAATTTTTTCCTCGCCCCATTATCTGTTTTGCAAAAAAAGATGTGAAATATTGTATGTACACAATACGAAGCTATCCCATTATCAGTGGTTGTCCACCTCATGTTTCTGAATAGAAGGCGCCTCATTCATATTGATTAATCTATTTTCTAATAAGAAATGAGTGCAATGTTCTGTTCATATAAATAAGTGAAGTCCATCAAATAATATGTATTTAGTCATAAAGGGTCACTTCCAGATTAAATCAAGTAGTAAGAATCTTTAGAGGCGTTACTGGGGTGTGAAGAACAAAATGATACGCCTGACAGATGAGGGCATGAGCATAGAGTGGTCTTTTAGAAGTGTCGTCGTGCAAGTGTCTCCAGTTTCAAGGGTCTGAAACTTTGTTCCTAGCACTAATCATGCCTCCTCGTTGTGGCGAATCTCAAGCCCATCATCTTTATCTCTCAACCACCCTGTTGTTGTTTGACAATAACGCAAAAACTATGTTCAGAGGACACACACATGAACCAATAATGGTCAATTATTTCTTAACGGTAAAGCTGAACGCAGAATGTGTGGGAGATCTCGTAGCACGAGTGCAAGCACGAGTGTTACCTCCTGTGAACATGAGCCTGAACATGCTGCTACATTCAATTTTGACCATGTTTTACGAACACAATGACATGATGTACCTTGGCAATAAACTTTGAGAGGCCACAGAGGTAACAACTCAATGACCGTACATGTCCAAAGTAAATACACAAAACAGCAGTTCTTAATCTGGTTCCACCTGCTGTGTTCCACAAAGGCACCTGTACCGCTCCGTTCAGTCCAACCAAACTGGTAAAAGAGAGACTAAACCATTCCTTAGATAGTTAATTAAGACCACATCAAACCATACATTATTATCCAAAAACAAGGACACCACAAAAAAAGTAACTTTTAGTTGAGCCATACTCCTCTTACATTTAGTTTCATGTGATTTTAGTCTGTTGTGATAATGAACTTTCATCAACTATTCACCACCTGCTGAAAAAGTGCCAGAGTTTTCTTCTGTTGCATATTAAAACATGAGCACCCTTACCGATATAATAAAGTAAAGCATAGTATTCATTTATTTACTTGTTTTATGTTATTTGCCTTGAAGTTCACTAACATACACAGTACTGTACATAATGTTGATTATGACCTTTCTTATCCAGGCGCAATGAAAATATCACACATAGTCCCCCCTCTCTCTCTCTCTCTCTCTCTCTCTCTCTCTCTCTCTCTCTCAGTTTGGGAAATAAAATGGTTTGAAAACGTTTTAACCGGATTGGTTGACATAATAAAAAGTGCCCCAGCACTAAAATGGTATGTTAAAATAGTAACAGTAGTAGTAAAATTGTGGCGGGATAGAAACATGGCTTTCATTGCAGAACAGTAGCGATGATGTTTTAAAGACATTCTTCATACATCTATATATCTAATCATTATCATCATTATCATTATTATTATTGATATTATTTTCATCATTATCATTAATAATGACGGTGGTGATGATTGGCAATGGTAGTGATGGTATTAATGGTTGTGATGGTGATGACACTGATGGCGATTGTAGTGACGAAGTAGTGATGACAGCAGTGGTGACAGTTGTGGTGATGGTGGTGATAGTGATGACAGTGGTGGTGATAGTGGTGATGACAGTGGTGGTGATAGTGGTGACGACGATGGTGGTGATAGTGATGACTTTGGTGGTGATAAGAACTTAACAAAATGAGGAAAGCTACAAGAGGCCATCAGACCTACATTTTGCAGTTCCTGTACGAGCATACCTACTTATTTCCACCCATCATCCCTATCAATATATCTGTCTAATCTTCCTTTAAAGCTCCCTATTCATTTAGCACTAACAACCAGATTACTGAGTCACTTCCATTCATTAACCACTCCATTCGAGAACCAGTTCCTTTCCACCTCTTTCTTAAATCAAATTACTATTCAAGAATGAACATACTTGATAATTATTATTATTACTACTACTACTACTACTACTATTATTATTATTATTATTATTATTATTATCATTATTATTATTATTATTATTATTATTATTATTATTATTATCACTGTTATTGTTATCATTATTATCATTATAACTTATATTATCTTCATTATAATGTCCATCATCACTATTGTTATTATTATTAATATCATCATTAGTATCATCATTATTATTATTATTATTGTTATTATCATTATTATTATTATTATTATTATTATTATTATTATTATTATTATTATTATCATTGTTATTATTACTATTATTATTATTATTATTATTATTATATTATTATTATTATTATTATCACTATTATTATTTTCATAACTATTATTAGTACTATTACTATTATTATTAACATTATCATTATTATCATAATTACTATCATCATTATATCATTATTATTATTATTTTTATAAGTATTATCATCAGTACTATTACTATTATTGTTACCATTATCATTATTATCATAATTACTATCATCATTATATCATTATTATTATTATTATTATTATTATTATTATTATTATCATTATTATTATTATTGTTATTATTATTATTATCATTATTGTTATTATTATTATTATTATTATTATTATTATCATTATTATCATTATCATTTACTCAATTTGTCCAGTCCAACTGCTAGTAAGACGTGACGCTTTCACAAATGATAACTTATATGAGTTGTTGGTCTAAGGGATCAAGATGCAATGTTCCCTGAAACTAAAAATCAGTTAGAATATACAAAAGCGGATATATGACACTTAGGGACAGACTTTGGAACATCATATGGAGCTTGCTGAAACACTGCCAAATAATGAATCACCGAGAATACCAAACTTTAAAAGACCAAAAAAAGAAACTGAACACGTGTAACAATACAGGTGACACAAGAATTGTAGGAAAATCCATGCAAATTAATCTAATTTAGAGAAAAAAAAAGTATATAGAAATACCAGGCGCTAAGTTAATCGAATTTCGAAAAAAAAGTATAAACAACAGACGCAACAAGGATTAGGAGGAATGTAAGAAATAAGCAATGGCAATCTGCTCTGACTGTCACCACTTTACTTTAAAGACTATCCGATGCAGAGAGACTGAGAATGCGAATATGATTGAATTTTAAAAGATGTAAATAGTACCTACATAATATCTGTTATGATATCAAAACATTTAAAATTCACTTAGGCGAGACGTATATAGAGAGGATCCAATGATGATACTTAATTAGCAGTGTTTATAACAAGGATCATACCCCTCAGAATTAAAAATTGGTAACTAATTTAAGCTAGAAAGGTTCGATTTTAGGGAGAGAAAAGAAATCTCATGAAACAAGGTGGCATATAAATTATAATTGACTCAATAATCAGATTTTTAGTGCAGCCAAGAAAGATATTCGAAGATTACACAAGTGTATGGATAAGATACAAATGATAAGTGAAAATATGCATAACATACGCATACGTATTACAAGGACTATACTACCATACGTAGGTCTACTAATAGTGCAGATTCCCTTGTACTATTTCAGTATACATTGTGATAAGGTTCAAAACTATGATATTTCCAAAGTAATCGTGAAAAGTACCATAAAATTCATTGCACGTTTCATTCATAAAACAAATTTACGCGTTCTCAGAGTACAGGTCACTAAGCAGTGAAGTCTAATAGCATTGGTTCAAGGGGTGCTGTGAACTTATCAATAAAGTCAGCTTTGTGTCTCATAACACAAGGGCGCAGTCACAGCTTGGCCTCTAAAGACAACTGTCTTCCTTCACACAAAACTACTTATATCTAACTACACATACATTATTCACGCAAAATTTTAAATTGGAGAAAACAAAAACATGACTCTTTACTAATTTGGGAGTTCCCTTCTAGCCACATTTCCTTCAACCTGTTTGGGGACCAGCACCTCAGTGAGCGTATTTTTAATCACATTTTTGTTGCCCATGGCCGGGTTTCCCTCTTATACAAAATAAATAAATAAATAAAAAAAAGAAAAGAAAAAAAAAAAAAACAGGACTGACTGGGCTACGCATATTTCTTGCGAGGACAAAATATTAAATGTTACATTGTTGCATATGACAGTCTACAAAGAATATGCATGTGGGTGTCTTGCATTTCTTCTGGGGTCCAGTGTCAATACATACGATGGAAAAAAAAATAAATAGGAAAAATAGAATATTTTTTATGTACAGCACGAGGCTGATCACACGCACACAAACACTCACACACACACATACACACACACAGAGAGAGAGAGAGAGAGAGAGAGAGAGAGAGAGAGAGAGAGAGAGAGAGAGAGAGCCCTTCACTTGAGTTGACCAGCGTACAAATTGCGCATGTTGGCAACTGAGGCCAATGACCAATCACATGCTATTTCCTCGAGAACGAGCACCGTGATGGGAAGATATACATAAAGTGTTACAATACACAGTGTGCTACAGTCTCTTCTGTGAGCCGCTCAGAGACACACAGTAACTGCGTCTTCCTTAAAGGTTAGTGACTACTGCAGAATGAAGTAGAAAAGGTTGTTTTATTCATCATATTAAATACAGATTATTCTAGTGAAGAAATCAAGATCAGATATTATTTTGCTCCTCGCTCTGCCTGACATTAATTTTCTCTTTGCTTCTCTATTCCATGTTTCCAGTGATGTTTACAAAAATCATGCTGCTGACCTGTTTTCTGATTGTCCTTGCTGAGTGCACTAAGCACGGTATGTCCTGTTATATATGCATGTGTACATAATTACAATGTTTATGGATGTGTTATACAGTATACAGTATTTACTTATATCTCCCTTGCCTGTATACACACACACACACACACACACACACACACACACACACACACGATTAAATATAATGAGTACAACATATCGACGGCAGAATTCATTAACTATACAGGCCATTATGTCAATAAAGGTACCATGTACTATGTGGGAATCACAAATCTCTAAATAATCAGATATTCTCGTCTTTTTTGGTAAGAATGAATGCGAAAAGTCATATAAGAGGATATATCAACCGACCATTCAGCACTACAGTAAATCAGTTCCCTAATACTGTAAACAATGACAAATGTTGTAATTATTGCACAATTAATCATATAATGAGCGTTTTAATGGGGCACTGATGTTTTCTTTTCAGCAAGAAAAAATCTAGTTTTATTTGCTCTTGAAACGTTACATTCTCATCATCTCAAAAGTGAATTTACCTCCTAACTGCAGTTGAAATATTTCTAACCTCACATCGATATCAAAATTATATCAAATATCATTAAGGAGAATAACTGAGATATTATTGATTTCTGCCAGTTACCATTCAAATTCGAATCCTAATATGACAGCTAACAATTCACTTATATGATATTTATTTCATGGCATTTTCACATAAACCACACGCAAGTTTACATCTATCTATCACTTACAAATATCAAAATAAATGCACTTTTTTATACCAGTACTTAATGTTATCTTCATGATTCTACTTGTAATCACGATTCAACCTTCTTCAACATATTTTGAGAAACATTACTTGTTTATATCTATGGTAGCTCATTAACTTCAATTTAGTCTTTTTAATTGCTAATCTTCCAGGTTTTTATCAGGCATTACTTCTTCTCTTAACTTGCTATACACGATAAGATTTAACTGACAGTTTGAATGGCCTCGACCTCTTCTTGCTTCTACCCCTAAGCAGAAACCTTATTAGTTACAGAGGCTGCTATTCATCTTATGGTCCCAATTATCTTATCCACTAGTTAATCGCTCTAAGGAAATATTCTGTTACTCTGTATCTAACATCCTGTTCCTTATTACTACACTATTCTAATCATATTAATATTGTCGCAATAATGTATTGATCAGTATATTCTTTTAATTTTAATGTCCTATTGCTTTTGACAACCTGAAAATTATGAATTGTTGTTATTCTTAATCATATGAAACATATGTTGATATAATCAACAACTATTTTCCTTAGTTGAGCTGTGCTTGTTACGTTGAAAAAATATATGTACAAGTATGACTCATTAGAGCTACAGATGATTGTGCCTCTGCCTTCTTTCCTCGAAAATTCAGAAAGCGAATTTCGTTATCAAAATTTATCTATTCTATATATCATTATACTATTGAACGAAAAACTGTCCTATTCAACACCTTCATTTTAAGTCTCTTCTATCATGAAAATTCACAGGTTTTAAACTTTTTACAATAACCTATTCATTCTGATTTGTGTTTCGTTAGTAAATGTATAACCACTATGACTGCCATACATTATTTAATTCTACTACAAAAAAATAATTATATATATATATATATATATATATATATATATATATATATATATATATATATATATATATATATATATATATATATATATCATATTTGGTCATTTTATAAACTGCCCAGCCATTATGCAAAAAGACCAAATTCGTGGTCACAATGTAAAGTGACCTAAACATCTCGACATTTTGTAAAAAAGATTTTGGATAATATGCAGCATTATCCTTGGTCAGCTTACTAAATATACAAACAGCAAGTAGCCACATGGAAAAAAAAGCGTGTAAACGATAGGGGCCGCCGTGGGAGTAGAACCATGCGTGCTTTGGGGTCCAAGGGGTAGCTTGGGCTTCCTCACTCGGGGCAACGGTTCCCTAGCGGGTGGGCTTTGAGATAGGAGATACCCCAAAAAGTATACCCTTTAGCCCACAAATTCCCATGAAAAGCCCACATGGTATAAATGAATAAAAAAAAATTGGTGTGTGTGTGTGTGTGTGTGTGTGTGTGTGTGTGTGTGTGTGTGTGTGTGTGTGTGTGTGTGTTTATTCAAACAGGAAATGGTCTGAAATTCTTAACCACTAGTATTATCGTTGGTTAGTTTACATGTGTCCAAACAGGTATTGAAACAGTATGTTTGTGTGCGCATTGGAAAAAAAAAAAAAAGTAATGGGAACTGATTAGTTAGTTCGTTGTCAGTAAGGCACTGCTGAAGGTCAGGAGAGGATGGGCAATGTGGTGTTACTTCCAGTAAGTTTGTGTGCAACTTATTATACTACTCTAAAAAATCTGTACAATGGGGAAAAAAAAAAACTTCTTTATGTAAAGCTGGTCACGGCTGAGGAAAAGATAGCATCAAATACTTCGAATTCGTTGTCATGAAATGAATACGAACTAATTCTGAATTGCTTGGAAGAACTTGAACGTACTAACAACTTGCTGTTTGGACATTTTGTAAACTGGCCAACGATAATACTGTAAATTGCCCAAAATCTTCGTCTTTTTTGCAAAATGTTGACATATTTAGGTCATTTTGCATTATTACCACAAATTTGGTCTTTTTGCATAATGGCCAGGCATTTTATAAAATGACCAATTTTGCAAAATGACCGAAATATGTATATATATATATATATATATATATATATATATATATATATATATATATATATATATATATATATATATATATATATATATATATATATATATATATATATATATATATATATATATATATATATATATATATATATATATATATATATATATATATATATATATATATATATATATATATATATATATATATATATTTAATGAGCTATGGGCATGGTTATGATTACTAATCAAAAAATCATAATCCATGGGTGTGATTATATAAACATAATCAAATCATAATCAAAAAGCATAAAATCTGTGTAATCATAATCGAATCATAATCGAAATTTACTCTCTAGTGATAATCATAATCAAACCATAATCAATTTTTTCTTGACAATAATAATTTATTAAAATGTGATTATTGTGATTATTTATTTTTAATTTCCATGAAACACTTTATTTTCAAGTCAAAGTATGTTTTGAAGCCATTGGCTTGTCTACCATGACACAGGGTAAGGTGGGATAAAGTGAACCAGTGGAGACAAGCGGACCACTGGCTCTCCCACCAAAACCAATAATACGAAATTTCAAACAGCAGCTGCAATATCTTTCGGTAACATAACGAAAATCCCCCACGACCATTGGTATTGAAAGAAAACTTTATTTTAACTAAGATATTTAAGTTGAGACTTTTTAGCACTTGAAATTTAGATTATTTTGTTGTTATATCAAGTTTTGTTATGATAATTTCTAACGAACAGTGGTAATATTGCTAATATAAGCAAGGCTGGAGTGAGAAATCAGAATGCCTATAAACAAGGCTACCAACATAATATTATTTAAACATGTTGTCTGAGTATCAACCGTGGAACTGGCTATCACTGCGTGTGTTTACCTAGTTGTTTACCTAGTTGTGAGATAAAGGATAACAGCCACACTATGTTCATGCGCTGTCCTGCCTCTGTTTCTATCAAAATTTTGCTGAAATTTCTGTATGGTCTTTGCACACAATGCTTTATCATCAAGTTTGTTCCACGCTGTTATGCATCTATATGGAAAGCTGTATTTCTTTATGTCTCTTCTGCAATCACTCATTTTCAGTTTCCTTCCATGTCCCCTGGTGTTCCTCATATCAAGTTTGATGAGATCGTGGCATCACATCACCTCTCTCCCTCCTTTCCTCCAGTGAAGCTAATCCCAGTTTTTCCAACCTCTCTTCATAACTATATTCACTTAAATATGAATGAATTTTTGTTGCAGCTTTCTGGACTTTTTCCAGCTTCTTGTTTCCTTTTTTTTTTTAAAGATTTGGTGACCACATTAATGTTGCATACTCCAAACACAGACGTATCATTGTTGTTATCAAATATTTTATCATATCTTCATCGATGTATGTAAATGCTGCTTTGATATTTCTAAGTAGATGATAAGCTTCTCCTGTGATCTTGTTAATATGCTTTTCAAACAACTTGTTATTAGAAATGGTTACTCCCAGGTCCTTTTCTTTTGTCCTTTTACTAATTTCTTCATTTCACAAGTAATAAGTACCTTTTGATATCCCAGCACTCTTTCCAAACTTCATCATTAATTAGTATGTGATTTAAAAAGTTATATATATATATATATATATATATATATATATATATATATATATATATATATATATATATATATATATATATATTAGTGTGCTCAAATA
>NC_059271.1:23752874-23757874 GCF_017591435.1 Portunus trituberculatus | reverse complement strand
TATGAAAAATGGGCTTCTGACCTGCTCTTCAAGGTTCAGCAAGAAAGTCGCATAAAGCTGCGACAACAACAGCAAAATGAGCAACACTCCGATGCCCAAGTAAAAGAAGATACGCTTTCTCTTTCTATAAGTCACATGCAAGGTGCCTTCATGCTGCTTCTCCTTTGCCTCATTTTCGCAAGCCTGGTGTTTATTTGTGAACTCAACGCTACTGGTCTTCGGCATAAAGGACACTGTTCAATTTTTCAATAACGATTATGATTCGTCTATGTATCAATAAGGAAAGGAATTGTAGAGATCAGACATAATTCACGAGAGCAAAGATGAATAAAAGCCATTTTAAGACAATGCATTATGAATTGAAGAACCAATCAAGCTCAATGACAACTCTCTCACTCTCATTCTCTCTCTCTCTCTCTCTCTCTCTCTCTCTCTCTCTCTCTCTCTCTCTCTCTCTCTCTCTCTCTCTCTCTCTCTCTCTCTCTCTCTCTCTCTCTCTCTCTCTCTCTCTCTCTCTCTCTCTCTCTCTCTCTCTCTCTCTCTCTCTCTATCTATCTCTGTGTGTAATTCACCACGGTCGTTTACTGGTCACCCAGCCAGCCTTCCCCATTACGGAGCGAGCTCAGAGCTCATAGACCGATCTTCGGGTAGGACCGTGACCACAACACACTCCACACACCGGGAAAGCGAGGACATAACCCCTCGAGTTACATCCCGTACCTACTTCCTGCTAGGTGAACAGGGGCTACACATTAAGCTTACCCACTTGCCTCGCCGCTTTCCGGGACTCGAACCCGGACCCTCTCGGCTGTCAGCCGAGCGTGCTAACCACTACACTACGCTGTGTGTGTGTGTGTGTGTGTGTGTGTGTGTGTGTGTGTGTGTGTGTGTGTGTGTGTGTGTGTGTGTGTGTAATTCACCACGGTCGTCTGCTGGTCACCCAGCCAGTCTTCCCAATTAAGGAGCGAGCTCAAGAGCTCATAGACCGATCTTCGGGTAGGACTGAGACCACAACACTCACCAGGACAGCGAGGCCACTGGAGGGAGACCCCTCAGAACGCCCAACTTCATAGAAGCCTTGTGTGTGTGTGTGTGTGTGTGTGTGTGTGTGTGTGTGTGTGTGTGTGTGTGTGTGTGTGTGTGTGTAGTGGCCATGCACATTTATGTATTTCAATGTAACACACTTCTCGTTACTCTCGTGTCCCGCACTGCCTTGTAGAAAGCCTCTGTTCCCGGCTCTCCCGTCTCCAGCTTCTACTTAGTTGTTAGTTTGCTGTCGTGTGACACAGCCACACACGGCGTTGTGGGCTTGTCTCGTTATCTAACGATCACACTTATTTCTTGTTCTGTACCTGGCTTCTGTACTTTCTACCAAATACAGCAGAGTATACTGTAAAGGATGTTTCCTCTTACAATCTTATTACATCTTGGTGGAACCCCAGACCACAAGGCACCACCACATGAGTGAGTGTGTGTGTATTTACCTATTTGTATTTACCTATTCGTATATTACAGGGCCCGAGCTAAGCTCTCTGTGTCCTGTCTCCTTGTCTACTCCTGTGTGTGTGTGTGTGTGTGTGTGTGTGTGTGTGTGTGTGTGTGTGTGTGTGTGTGTGTGTGTGTGTGTGTGTGTGTAATTCACCACCACCACCACGGTCGTGGTGGCAGGCTGGAGATGTCAACCAACTGGCTGATCCGAGGGGAAAAACGTAGTGTCTGTGCAGACTCCAACATAAGCGGGTGTATGACGTATGCGCTTCTTCCACCTCTGCCGTAATTTGCCAAATATGCTAAAAAAAAAAAAAAAATGTCTACCACACTGCACTGCACTAACACACAATATCAAAGACACAATGGACTGTAGTGACACACACATGCCAAAATCACTCTACACTGCACTGTACAGGCAGCGTAGCTAGACGTGGCGGGAAGCTTTAATGTGGGCTGCTACACACTGAGCTAGGTCTCTTTTTTGTAGTAGTATAATAAACTCACTGCGCATCATAGGTTTCCAAACTGACCTCCTATGACTTACAATAATGGGGTAGACCATGGACACAAGAGGTAAGCGTAGATCCTTTAATGTCCGAAAAGAGAATGGGACAAGGCTACTGCCTGGAGGTACGTACGTACTCCAACTGACAGGCAAGCAACACTGATAGTGATGCGTGAGGGATGAGGTGCCAAGTCGGCTTTAATAAAGAACGCATCACTGTCCCTTACAAAGTATATATTCCTACAGACTCCAGCTCTGACTTCTTGATTCCTTGTGTATCTGACTCAGACTAAGATGTGTTGATTTTTATTTTGACTCCAACTCCTTGATTTCTTGTGTATCCAACCCTGACTCCTTGATTTCTTGTGTATTCGATTCAGACTCCAAATCAGTCCTTAACTTTTTGTGACTCTGACCCCGACACCTTGATTTCTTGTGCATCCAAATCTAGCTCCTTGATTTCTTGTGTATTGAAATCCAGCTCTAACTCCTTGATTTCTTGTGTATCCGACTTAGACTCATTGATTTCTTATGACTCCGAATTCCAACTCCTTGATATCTTGTGTATCCGACTTACTCAGAATCTTTGATTTCTTGTGACTTAAAATCCAACTCCTTGATTTCTTGTGTATCCAACTCCAATAGGAGACGACGCAAACTCCCGTTGCAGTTGCCAGATTCACTAAATATCATAATATTTCAGAAAAGAGTTGGTCTACTGCACATCGTATATTCTTTTATATTCTACTACCCAGGACTAAATACTTTTGATGTTATAAATGTGTTTACCACTGATCTCCACAATGCTTTAAATAACCATAAGTCTATCATTTCCATTTTCATTGATTTCAGCAAAGCATTTGACACAGTTGACCCAAACATTCTAAAAGACAAATTACATCACTACGGTATTCGTGGTTGTGTGCAAAATTGGTTCAAATCATATTTAACTGGCCGATCTCAATTTACATCCTACAGTAACTCTAAATCTGCCATCAAACCTATACATCTTGGTGTGCCACAAGGTAGCATTTTAGGCCCTATTCTTTTTCTATTATATATCAACGATATCAGCAATGCCTCAACTGCTTTAAATACAATACAGTTTGCCGATGACTCCACCTTGTACATGGTTGGTGATAATCCCACTGACCTAATCTACAGAGCCAACCTAGAATTAGCTGCTTTTTCTGAATGGTGTCTTGCAAATCGCCTAACAATCAACGCGGCTAAAACTTTCTATATGTTATTCACTAACACCACCACCAAATACCAACCCTTACCCAGACTTACCATACTAGATAAAGATATCACTCAGGTTTCTAAGATGAAATTTCTTGGAGTCACATTTGACGATAATCTTACTTTTAAATATCACATATCAAACCTTTGCCTTAAGTTATCACAGTCAATTGCTCTATTACTGAAAATGAAAAACTTTGTACCAGTAGAAATTATGAAAATTATGTATTATGCCCACATATTCCCACACTTAACCTACTGTAATCCAATTTGGTCCACTACCTACCCATGTCATCTACATAATCTAAATACTCTCCATAAAAAATAATTAGAATCATGACAAATAATGACTTCCTCCAACACACACCTCCACTCTTCAAATCCATGAAAATCCTTAAACTCTCTGATCTATCAAACTTCTCTATTGCATCTTATATGTTCAAACAGATAAATTCCAGCCGTAACAGTACTGACTCAAACCCATAACTACTCCACACGCTACAGACATTCTCTACAGATTCCTCATCACAGTTTAACTCTCTACCAACACTCTCTAATGTTCAAAGGTCCCAACATATGGAATAGCACTCCAACATATGTAAAAACTCAATAAACATAAACATCTTTAAGAGAAAACTAAAAGAATATTTATTGTCTCTGTACTGACACATTTTGTAATTCAACCATCATAATTTTATAAATAGCTGTCGTTCAGTCTTTTTTAAGTAATACATTTATTTTATTAATTGTAATAAAAATAGTCTATATCCTTTATTTTATCATAATTTTCTGAATAAACTGTCTTTCAGTCTTTTTAAGTAATACATAGGTATTTTATTATTTACAATATTATTGGAATCAAAATAGTCTATATCCTTTATTTTCTTGTTGTAATCAAAATAGTTTATATCCCCTAGAATTTTTGTCTGTTTAATTATTCACAAAACATATATTACTTTATTTACGATTCAGATTCCATTTTTCATATAAAATTATTATTAATTTATTTATTGTTTCTTCCCTTTCCTTCCTGTTCTCTTAATGTCAGTTATCCCCAAGTCCTTTGATTTTCCAATACAATTTTTTTGCATTATCTTCAGTTAGATTTTTAGTTTTAGTTTAGTTAAGTTAGTAGATATTAAGTGTGCCCAAAAAGGGGTTATTTGTCTTCCAAATTTATTGTGCCATAAACTTATAAGTGTATTACAGACAAATATAATAAAAGTGTTTAAATTGTTAAAGTGAGAGAGAGAGAGAGAGAGAGAGAGAGAGAGAGAGAGAGAGAGAGAGAGAGAGAGAGAGAGAGAGAGAGAGAGAGAGAGAGAGAGAGAGAGAGAGAGAGAGAGAGAGAGACCCCGTCACTTAAGGTGACCAGCGTACAAATTGCGCATGTTGGCTACTGAGGCCAATGACTAATCACATGCTATTTCCTCGAGAACGAGCACCGTGATGGGAAGATATATATAAAGTGTTACAATACACAGTGTGCTACAGTCTCTTCTGTGAGCCGCTCAGAGACACACAGTAACTGCGTCTTCCTTAAAGGTTAGTGACTACTGCAGAATGAAGTAGAAAAGGTTGTTTTATTCATCATATTAAATACAGATTATTCTAGTGAAGAAATCAAGATCTGATATTATTTTGTTACTCGCTCTGCCTGACGTCAATTTTCTCTTTGCTTCTCTACTCCATGTTTCCAGTGATGTTTACAAAAGTCATGCTGCTGACCTGTTTTCTGATTGTCCTTGCTGAGTGTACTAAG
>NC_059271.1:23740374-23747874 GCF_017591435.1 Portunus trituberculatus | reverse complement strand
AGCCCTGAATTTTACAATTTATGTGGTGCCCACCTCATCCTGGACAGAGGTGAGAAACATCTACCTTTAAATAAAAAGAAAAATAATTAGATATTACCTTCGCAATATTTGACCATTTACACATCTTAAGTATATTTCTTTAACCAGGTAACGCGCCTGGTCGAGGAGAGAGTGTCTTTCATAGCTCCTGTCACTCACAACGTGATGCCCCATCGTACAGAAAAGTATGACTTTACCTTTGTGTACGAGTTCGTATCGATGGACTTTAGTATGGCGCCTCCCGGGCTACAGGCGCAATGGAAAGCTCTATACTACCCACTGTCTAGTAATGTCTGGTTGTACACGCTTCTCGCTCTACTCGTCATGCCATTTGTCCTTTTCATAGTAAGCAAATCATTTCTCTTCTATATCAGTGAACTTATAAATCAGTAAAAATTCATGTGTGCATGAAATATCGAATAAATTTCTTAAATGTTTGGTAGACCTTATAAAAATCATCCATGCATAATAAAATAATCTACACACGCAATACATTGCTCATGGTTTATGTAAGTTCATTCCTCATGGTATTTTTCACAGGCTATCAGGATGAAGCATACGAATATTTATTATAGTAGCGGTTCCACGCTGGAGATCGGTGAGGTGTTCCATGATATGACTGGGATGCTACTGGGGCAGAACCTTCCTCCACGTCTGCCTAAAATCTCGTCTAGCCGGATCCTAATCGCAACCTGGCTGGTGTTCGCTGTTGTCTTCACATCGGCGTACCGTGGCAATCTTACAGCGTCACTTACGTTGCCGAAGTATCCTCCTCGACCAGAGACACTCCCCCAACTTGTCGACTCCGTTAAGAGGTAAATAATATTTTTAGTAGATGACGTTACCTGCGTATGTCATATATAAATATATTTGTTCATTAGGTCCTATGTTGTCGCACAGAATAACAATGCAGCCATATGGACGAGAGTTTAAGAATTTCTTCTCAAAGTCGGAATCACCACTGTTCCAGAAGCTCGCATACTTGATAAATATTGTACCAAGTTTGATGGATGGTCAACGCCAAGCCGTCTCTAAAAAGTAAATCTTAACTTTCTTTTTTTTGGTGGGAATACTGTATGTTTTCTCTGCTGAGATCTAAATAGCTATACATGTATGTACTTCACCGAAAAACTCCAATGACTTTGTTCTTATGTCAGTCAAGCGCACTTGGACAACAGACGTTACCAGCTCTACAATATTGCCAAATGGTTCACACGGCGAGACGGCAGTGAAATGTTATATATTGGACGAGAGAGTATAATGCCGGGACAATCTGCCTGGCCACTGCCTCACGACGCCCCATATACAGCTGCGATAAACCGTCCTCTCATGGCTGTGATCGAGGTATGTTAAGAACTAAAATTTCGTGCTAAATCTTTCTTGTTAGTGAGAGCATCGTTTTCGTTCATGTAATTTAAGATATTTTTGTTCTTCAATGACTAATGAGAGAGAGAGAGAGAGAGAGAGAGAGAGAGAGAGAGAGAGAGAGAGAGAGAGAGAGAGAGAGGAAATTCAACTTTTTGCAAGCAATTTCAGTGATTTCAGTAATTATGTTTTTATGAAGGTGTTGGAATACCATAATGTTTTCATTACAGTAATAGAAATATGTTGATAAAAGAAAACCGTTTCCACGAATGCAAGACATTACTTTCTAATAACTTGGCTCATAGGATTAGGAGGAAAAGCGATGGTAGAAACAGAAGCATTCACATCCTCATTAAAAAGATTTCGGAAAGTGGTTAAGATCCTCCATTTATTGCACACAAAAAGAAGTGATATATTATGATTGGTGAGAGATGAGCAAGGAAACGTACCTCGGCTGATACCTCAGGAAGTTGCTAGTATTTTAGTTTGCAAATGGAAACTTCCCAGAATTATGCATAGAACTCATCTATAGCAAATTATATAACTTTGGTTGATGAGGGTTCTCTCTCTCTCTCTCTCTCTCTCTCTCTCTCTCTCTCTCTCTCACTCACTGAAATGATTCTCCCTCAGGCTGGTCTGTATGAAAAATGGGCATTTGATCTTATCCTCGAGGTTAAAAGGGAAAGCCGCATAAAGCTGCGACAACAACAGCAAAATGAGCAACACTCCGATGCCCAAGTAAAAGAAGATACGCTTTCTCTTTCTATAAGTCACATGCAGGGTGCCTTCATGCTGCTTCTCCTTTGCCTCATTTTCGCAAGCCTGGTGTTTATTTGTGAACTCAACGCTACTGGTCTTCGGCATAAAGGACACGGTTCAGTTTCCAATAATAACGATTATGATTCGTCTATGTATCAATAAGGAAAAGAAGTGTCGAGATCAAGAATAAGTCACGGAACTAAAGATAAATAAAAGGTATTTTGAGACAATAAATTAAGAATTGAAGAACCAATCAGGCTACTTTTTAAACATACATAGCAACTGGCCTATTTCGCTGAAAGGTCCCTTTAGATAATACGATATTCTTTCCAATTGTTGTCACATTGTGCTTTGTTCCTTAAATTCTGAGCCTTTGTGTTTTAAGTTTATGCTGTTGTACTGGTTGTGGGACTTTGTATTATCATCTGCACGACACTCTCTTGATATGTATTCCCATCACAGAATGAATATCATATCAGGAATATTTCATCATGTATTACATCATGACCGAATACTCAATGATATTGATTTTGGGAGAAATCATTACTGTAATAATAAAATATATATACTTTGGCAGTCAGCTGATTGGCCAGGCTTGTCACTGATATCAAGATGTCAACTAGGTGTTGTGTTGAACAGAAGACAGTTGCATGAGTTGCTATGTAAGTTTAAAAAGTAGCATTTAAAAACCACTGATTTTACGTTACCTTTACATTTTCTTCACTGCCAAACACAAATTCAATTTTGTCACTTGTTAACCGTTTCCTCTAAGGCTACATTACACACGATAATTATCACTTAATGACGCGTTACCAGGTAGCGATCTTGGGAGGCAGGGGGAGGCGGAGGCACCCGACGGGAAACAGATTCCGATACATACAATTTAAACGCTATTGTATCGCAAAGCAAAGCAAAACACAGCATATGTGAATATAGAATTTTCGACTCAGAATTACTTGAATTAATTCACGGAAAACCTTATATACGTA
The DNA here is from genome assembly GCF_017591435.1 of Portunus trituberculatus. NCBI lineage: Eukaryota > Metazoa > Arthropoda > Malacostraca > Decapoda > Portunidae > Portunus > Portunus trituberculatus. The sequence goes on along the minus strand of NC_059271.1, from coordinate 23,744,722 downwards.
TGTGTCTGTTATATATATATATATATATATATATATATATATATATATATATATATATATATATATATATATATATATATATATATATATATATATATATATATATATATATATATATATATATATATATATATATATATATATATATATATATATATATATATATATATATATATATATATATATATATATATATATATATATATATATATATATATATATATATATATATATATATATATATATATATATATATATATATATATATATATATATATATATATATATATATATATATATTAAAAGTCATGCTGCACATATTACAAAACACTTGAAGACTTTTCTCATTGTGAGACTGGAAAAACGCCTCTTTCCACAAGGGAAGATTTATCAAAAACTAAAGATGAATAAAATACCGATGACTACGTTGCCTTTTCTCTTTTCTAAGTTTCACAAATGGAAGTAGTACCCCTAAGTTAAGATTGACATCTAATGGTTTTATACGTATATCACTTTCTAATATTTTTGTAAAACATGGATCAATTATATTTTAATGTAATGATCTAATTCATATTATCCTACTTATTTTAGGCGTACGCATTAAACAAGATTTACTTTACTCCTTTCTCTCATCCATATTCTGTCCACATCTCTAACGTAAGAGTTAATCAGTACTCTTGGTCATTCATCCCTTCCTCTGGTTAACTCTGGAACTCCTAAGCTGCTTCTGTATTTCCATCTACTTATGACCTGAACTCTTTTGAGGTTTCAAGAGATTTATTCCAGTTTTTTTTTTTTTTTTTTGGCTAAATCTCTCGGCCCTGTTTAGTGACTGGCATCTAATTGGATCTTTTTCTTTAATATTTTTTGTTGCCTTTTGGCAGTTTTCCTTTCTTAAGGCGGGTTCACAACTGTCAATATGCGACTGGAAAGGTTAGTCGCTAGAAGTATCGATAGAGCCCTTCTGGCCGGAACAGCTACCCAACAAGATGTCTTCCACCGATGACGATGCCGAAGCGGTAGTTGCATTTCTTTTGGCTTACAGGAAGCTTCAACGGAAAAGAAAATGCATATAGATACGTCTCTGGCAAAGTAGAAGATAGGAAAGGAGTGTCTACTACACTCCTTTATCTGAGCTGAGCTTGGACACCATGAGACAGTGGAAAATTTTCTAAGAAATAACCTAATAGTTTGTAACTACTGAAAAGGGAGAGCTATGTTAATAATAGGTCCCCACCAGAAGGTAAACTAACCTAACCAATAATTTGTTATCTCCCAATCAAAGGCTTTCAGCCACCGTGAATGATCCCATAAAGTTATTATTAATTTCCGACATGGTAATATGAGGCTGTAAAACAACGGGGTACTGTTACATACGGTGTACAGGATGAAACTAAGAAATCCAACTTTGCACTTAATTGATGAGGTTCTGTCCTACAGCCAACCAATAACTTCAAAGGTTACAATTAGAGTAAATTAGCCTACATTTCTTATAAAAAATCATTTATCTTAAAAAGACTAAGCACAATTGCGATCAAATTAAATCATCACAAGTATTCCATCCTCACCTTCAACAAGACCCTGCAGAGAGGGAAACTTCTTGGAGAATGGCAGCCATATCATCGACTGTCGATTTGCGTTACTTATTTTGCTGTAGAATTCGTTTTTAAGATCCTAGATGTGCTCTTTTTTCCTCACCAACTCCAACATCTTCATCTCTACATCTGAACACCACATTTTCAAATATTTCTTCGTGACGTCACAACATAAGTAGATCTGCAAGTCAACTGAACAAGACCAACATGCTCTTGTTTTGTGACTGGTTTCTCCAAACACTAGGTACCGATATCCAGTCGAAAACTCTACCGACTGGCAATTTCAGTCGCATATCGACACGTGTGAGTCTGCCTTTACATAAAGAAAAAAAAAGCTGACTTTTTATAGCCGATCTGTTGCCACTCCCTGCCTCGCACCGTCACTTAGCCTGTTATCTATTTTTTTTCGTTAATTACAGTTATGCTATCATTCTGTAATGTTTATCGGTAAAACACCTAACCGTCAATTCTACACGCATCGTTTCAGGTCACTGCAAAACCTCAAAACCTGTAGAAATGATGTGTTGATGTGAATTGTCTGATGGTGAAATTACGAGTTATTCAGTCGTTTCTACAAGTTTGCAGTATTTTAATATTCTGTACTGAGACGAGTAGTATTGACTGATACATTATTTACTGACAAACATAACACAATGTTAGCATGGTTATAATGATCGAAGAGATAGATAATAAATAGGCTTTCTAACACCTTGCCTGCCCGGGCGGGGAAAGCAAAGGAACGAGGCTGCACCAAGTCAGGTGTTAGAAGTTTTAAGCCAAGACTGAGACAGTGAATATATCAAGATTGTGTTGCATGATAAAAAAAAAAAAAATAAAAAAAATGAGAATACCACAAACATACATTGAGGTGGAGTATGTTGACCTAGCATTTCTAAGACATAATACAGCCGCCCGGCCCGCATATTTACCAAGTCTGGAAGGGTTCGTCCAGGGACGAAATTCGAGCCAATCATAGCGCGAGCTGATCATGACGTTACCATGACGTCGCCAGAGAGCGAGGAAGTGGCGGAAAAGCTCGCTGTGATCATGAAGGCGGTGCTCTCAGGAAGAAGCTGTGTGTGTGTTGGTGGAGAGAGAGAGAGAGAGAGAGAGAGAGAGAGAGAGAGAGATTGTCCCATAGAAGTGTATAATTCTAAGGCTAATTTAATCAAAGAAACAAAGACTTTCGATATTTAACATGCATATAGTGTAGTGTAGCACAACACGGGAATACAATGCATAAACAATATTCCCTTGTGAAGCTTGAAAAATCTGCTGGTAACATTTTGCCTTTCCGCCTTCGGGGTCTAATTTTATTCGGTGCTGATGTCTAAGTAAGTTGTGTATATGCACTTGTTGTGACCTGAGACGACGCAGGAGCAGGAGAAAATAGAAAAAAATATCAAAGAAGGCACTGAAACAAAACAGAAGAAATGGTAGTAAGAGAGGCAGAAGATAGAAGGAAGAGAAGAATAGACAGAGAAGCAGAAGATCCCGTGGGACGAGCAAACAGTACATACGTAAAGCAAATAGTAAGATAACAGTACAGATCACATGCCGGTGAACCACGAGTATGACAATAGCATCCAGGCCGGGAACTTTCCACGGAAACATAAGTAGAAGGCGGCAGAAGACAAATACGAAGGACAGATAATACGAATAACAGATACCAAGCTCGGAAAGCTCCCACGCGGGCAGAGGCAGAAGTAGAAGTCGGCAAAAGACAAATACGAAGGGTAGATAATACGAATAGCAGATACCAAACCCGGGAAGTTTCCGCGGACGCAGCAGAAGGCGGCAAGAGACGTATAATAATGGCAGATACATAAATAATGTCAAAATGAAATAGTCGAAATTAAACAAGCCAAGGATATAAAGGCAAATTAGAAATCTACGAACAAGTTCGGAGAAGTGACGGAACAAGAGAGAAGATTCGAGAACCTTCGCCCCATATCTGGGTCCAGTGAACAAGGTCAGAAGGGCAACGTGACAGGCGACGAGCAAACAGAAGGTCAGCTGACGACATTAAGACGTGGAAACATCAGATGACAGTGAGTCAAGGAGGAGATTAAGAAGGATCTATACGGGAGAAAGACACGAAAATGAACTCTAAGGGTAATACGTTTCGAGGCAAAATAGTTGTGAAAAGATCTGAAATATAAGCAGCAGCTGGGCACTAGGAAGTCAGAGGAGAAATCAGAGAGCCTTGCTGAAGGAAGTCCCGGATCTGAAGGGATCGGACGAGGGCGAGACAAGGGAGAGATGGCTCAGCTCAAATTATTGTTGTTCGTAAGTAGAGCTTAAAAGTTTGTAGTGCAGTCAGTCGCAGCTCAATTGGTAGGCTATGTTGATAGGATGTTTTACATTTGATTGTATCTTGTAACTTTATGATATTCTATTTTGTGATTGAAGTGTGATTTCTTGTGCTTTTGATTAGTGATTGAAGTATGATTTTTATGCTATATTGATTGATAAAGTGTGTTTTGATTTTAATTGATGCGAAGTTGTATTTTGATCGGTGATTTATGTGGGATTTTCTTACGGTTAATCTAGTATCTTGTGACGGAATCTTGGTACAGTGCTGAAACGCTTCATGCGTAATTGATATTAGAACATCTCGTATATGTATTCGGAGTTGTGTATCGTGTTGTTTTATTTAATTTTAGTCATTAAATTTAGAAAGTTATTCGTGTATGGAGTTAACCTCTTAGGTATATAATTAAGAAGTGCGTGCAACATTGCAATCACAATAC
>NC_059271.1:23725374-23735374 GCF_017591435.1 Portunus trituberculatus | reverse complement strand
AAATTGAGGGTGGTGTCAAGACATTTTGGGTCGCCAACGATAGACCAGTCAGACCTGGGAACATTTCTGGTCCCCTCCCTGGAGGGGGACTCCGAGGTTGGATTTGGAGTCTCCATTTTTCAATTTTGAATTTTAATTGAGGTGTGTGTGTGGTAATGTATTTTGTAAGAAGAAAGAGAGATGTTCTTAGAGGGCAGGCTGAGACTGCCCCGTTGAATTGTGAGACACAAAGAGAAACGGTCAGCGAGAGATCACATCTAGCTTTAATGGAGAGTTTATATCATCCCATGAACTGGTGCTATTAAACCTCGCTGGGAGTAAATTATTGTTTCGGTAGGTATATACTACCTCCTCCATATATATATATATATATATATATATATATATATATATATATATATATATATATATATATATATATATATATATATATATATATTATCTAATTTCTATGGATCTAATTATGAAGATGAATGGTGTGTGAAAGTGTGTGTGTGTGTGTGTGTGTGTGTGTGTGTGTGTGTGTGTGTGTGTGTGTGTGTGTGTGTGTGTGTGTGTGTGTGTGTGTGTGTGTGTGTGTGTGTGCCCTATCTCCTGACATTTACGTTGAGGAATACAATAGAGTACGAGAATGTAAGGTGAACATCGATGTGTGACAGTCTAACGTATTATTGAAATTGCGCAGTTGAGAATAAAAAGTGATAATAACAATTAATCCATAAGAAATAACGATAAAACAGTGTGAATTAATTACATCTGCATTTGATAACAAAAATAAATAAATACACAAGAAATGGAGCGTGATATGGAGTCATTTTTTTGAGGGACGTACAACAATTTACAACAGGATGGTGAAGCACTTCTGAGGATCAAGAAAGTAAAAACACTAGCTAATTGCTTTCAGATATTTGATATTTTTCGCAATCAGTCAGTTACCCCGTACTCTGTCTTTATTAATGGATGACTGCACATTACAAGGAACGCGAGAAACCAGCAATTCTCCAATGATAGCAACAAAAGCCGCGTATAAACCGAAGAGGAAAAGAATGAACGCGCCTTGAGTGTGGATAATTGTGAGAGCCTTAGATTCTTGTTCCAGTATCTCTCTCTCGTTTTGTTGCTTATTCTGATGTTTCCTTTGTTTCTGTCGGCTCTTCAGTGTCGTCTCCCTTAGCAGATCAGCCATCCACTTTTCATATAGCCCGGCCTGTGAGTAGACAGCAAGGTTGATCGGCTTAGTCGTAGCATGAATAATTATAGTTGGTTGATATATAAAAGTAATGAAGAATATAAAAATACAGTTCCTGTGATCAAAGGGAACTATTTCTGAAATATTTAATGGAGATCAGTAACTTCAGTAATCGTGAATTAACTCTAATGCTACCATTAAAGAAAATAGTCTTTTCCCTATAAAATGAAAATTGAAAGGAAAAAATAATAACAGCAAGGGAATGCATTAACTGCGGTATTGAAAAAAAAAAATAGAAAAACATAAACTTTAATGTTTCAACTGATTAAAATCTATTCACTAAAAACGGGGCCGACATCATCAGGATTAAGTTACCCTACTATAGTTTTATCGCATCACATACTCATTAGTGTTTCCGTGACGAAAGGAAAAAAAAAAAAAAATATATATATATATATATATATATATATATATATATATATATATATATATATATATATATATATATATATATATATATATATATATATATATATATATATATATATATATATATATATATATATATATATATATATATATATATATATATATATATATATATATATCGGTCTCTTGAGGAACGAAACTATTAAACAGCAAATGATAGAAGAGTAATTGGCTTGGTAGCAATTACCTTGTTTAATGTTTATGGTCGAATCATATTCCTTTTACTAACCAGGTCAGAACTAATAAAGTGCGGAAGAGATAAAGTTCAAATGGCATGAATGCAATACACACTTCTATTGTAGCCATGATCCAGTGGTCCAGCTGGGCTTTATAAGGTGCATCGTGGGGTATGGGCCAGCCCGAGGCCCCTGGGTAAAGTGTCTCACGCCCCACGTACAGGCGGGAAATGCCGTCCATTCCAGTGAACTTGTCAGCTATCTGGTATTTCAGGTACCTCCTGCCCCCAAGGTGAGCACGACTTGTCACAGGAAAAGAAGTAAGTACTTAAGGTGAACTGTACCATGTTGGAACAATACACAATACAAAGGCGTATATTTCAAGAAAAGTTTCATAAGAACATAAGAAAAGAGGGAAGCTGCAAGAGGCCACCAGGCCTACACGTGGCAGTCCCTGTATGAGCAAAGCTACCTAATTTCATCTATCATCCCCATCCATAAATCTATCTAATCTTTTAAAGCTCTCTAGTACCTCAGCATTAACAACATGACCACTGAATCCGTTCCTCTCATCAACCACTCTCTTTGAAAACCAGTTTCTTCCAAAATCTCTCCTAAACTTGAATTTTGACATGCTTAAACAAATTATTTCCGGTTCTATCCTCGCTACTGATCCTAAAACCTTCGCTCATGTCCCCTTCGTTATGACCCCTATAACACTTAAATACCTCTATCAGATTCCCTCTTACTTACGTCTCTCTAAGGAATGCAAGTTTGGTTCCTTCAATCTCGCTTCATAGGGAATATTCCTCATCCCCTGTATCTTTTTAAACATCCTTTTTGCACGACTTTCCCTTCGAAAAGCCATTTTGTGAGTGATTTATCAAGCTGTGTTTGTCTAGATGTTCCCTAATGTTTCTCATTGTTATTGATTTCATTAATTCATCCGCAATTGAAGTTAAGATGACAGGTCTATAGTTAGGCGTTAGAATTTTATCTCCTTTCTTAAATATGGGTACAACATTAACTTGTCTCCACATTATAGGTCCCTCACCTGACTAGTCCCATCCTAAAAAGCACTGTTAACGGCTCACTGAGACCTTCTTGCTTTCCCTAAGTACTCTTGGGTATATTTCATCAGATCCCGGTGATTGAATTTCTTTAGTTGTCCTTTCTCCTGTTCTACCATCTCCTTTGATATGTGAATATCTTTCAGCTTCTCATTCTTCTCTGCTCTAAAAATCTGTTTGTTATCTGCAATATCCTGCATGTTTTCTGTTGGTGAAGACAGTTAGAAATACTCGGTCATTCTTTTACTAATTTCGTCCTCAGAACTAATCAGCTCCTCTTTAGCTGTCTTTAAAGGATCTGTTCCTTCTTTGGTTTTCGTCTTATATAACTGAAAAAAAATCCCTTGGGATCCGTCTTTGTCTGGCTGGCTACCTTCAACTCATAATTGCTTTTAGCTTTCCTCGTTAACCTCTTAAGTCTTCTAAATAATTCGTTGTATTGTGGCCTTAAAACCTCATCTCTTGCCTTTAGTCTCCTATATATCACTCTTCTATCCAATGTAGTGTTTTAGTCTGTCATCCATTTAGGGTCATTCCTTTGTGATTTTATTGTTTTATATAGAATGTTAGCTTCTTGGCTTCTATGTAATTTATCAAGGAAGTAATTATACACCTCACCAAAATTTACCTGTTCTGATTCCACCCTCACATTGGTCATCTCGGCCTGACCTGACTCAGACCGCACTATCTAATCCCTCTGACTCTTCCCTTCTCTGACTTCACACCTCACCCCACCTCTCTGATCCTGCCTTCTGTCCCTCACCTTCATTCTGGATTTCTGGGCCTTGCCTTCCCTTCCCTTCCTGCTTCTTGCCTCACTGTAAATACCTTTTTGATCCCTTATATATCTTTTTAATCCCTCAAAATTTGCCTCCCTGAAGTCAAGTACTCTTCTAGCGCTCTTGTCTTTAAAATCTTCGTCCCATTTTATTTTATACCGTATTCAACTGTGGTCAATGTTACTTTGCCACCAACCTCTGCCTGTGTAACTGCTCCCTCCTATTTGTCAGAATCAGATCTAGAATATTATTTCCTCGTGTGGGTTCTAAGATTACCTATTTTAAGAAATTATCCTGAATGACCCTAAATAATTCCTCTGCTCCACGTTTGCCCACCATCAACTCATCTTTACGTTCATAGGAGGACATCTGGAAATTAGATATTACTCTATCAGTACTGTATACATACATGTGTGTGTGTGTGTGTGTGTGTGTGTGTGTGTGTATAATTCAACACGGTCGTCTGCTGGTCACCCAGCCAGTCTTCCCCATTAAGGAGCGAGCTCAGAGCTCATAGACCGATCTTCGGGTAGGACTGAAACCACAGCACACTCCACACACTGGGAAAGCGAGGCCACAACCCCTCGAGTTACATCCCGTACCTATGTACTGCTAGGTGAACACGGGCTACACATTAAGAGGCTTGCCCATTTGCCTCGCCGCTTCCGTGTGTTATGTAAACGAGGAAATCTGACCAAGGGCACAAAAACAATTAAACGAAAACTCCCACTTAAATGCCAGTTCCCGAGCAAATCCGAGTGAGTTACCCAAAAGAATGGAATAAATGTCTTGAAACCTCTCTCTTAGGCAGGTACAAGCCATAGGAGCATGGAAAGACAGAAGCAGATAGAGAGTTCCAGAATCTATCAGAGATTGCCAGATTAAGCAGTAAACGTTTGTGGGAACTTTATCGAATGCCTTTTGAAAGTTTAGTTACATTATATCTACAGCTTTACTTTCATCATACTTATTTAGTATACTGTATAGGAAGTCTAAGAGTTTTGTCAAACAAGAATGTTTGTTATGTAAGCCGTGTTGTTTATTATCAATTAAGTTGCTTTCCTTTATAGTGTTTGACGAGTTTATCTCTTATAAGTGTTCCAAGTATTTTGCGCATTGGCCGGTAATTGCATGGTAATGATTTATTGCTTTTTTTTTTTTGGAAAATAAGTTACGTTAACAAGCTTCCACTCATCAGACGTCGTAGCGAACTGCTGGGTTTTATTGAATATTAAGGTTTGACTAATTCACATTTAGCTAATTTTGAAACGCGTGGTGAGATCGTGTCAGTATGGGAAGATGAATACAGGTACCTTGTCAGATGACAAAACAACTGATGCCAGTAATTCATTATTAACAGTGTTAAGGAAAAATGTTATCCCAGCCTCACTTGTGCTGTAGTGCTCCCCGCAGTCCCTCCATCAGACTTGGGCCCACCTTCATGAGGTTGGCGAGAGCATTAAATAGAGAAGACTCGGACTTCGTATAATATTTCAGGTGAATTATCCCAAAAGGTGGTACTGTAATCCTGAAAGAAAATATAAACGCAATTGTATAAATCTCTCTCTCTCTCTCTCTCTCTCTCTCTCTCTCTCTCTCTCTCTCTCTCTCTCTCTCTCTCTCAGGATAATACGTAGATTCATGATTCACATGCTTAGTTGTCTTAAAATTTGTTCTTTTTAGTTAACAAAATAAACTACAGTAAGAGTGCTCGGCTTAAATAGTTCATTTGTGCAGGTTAGAAAGTATTATAATTTTTCTTATGGATTGTTAAGGATTTGATCTATTCATTTATCTTTTTATTAAGGAAACAAAAAACTTTCCAACGCATCACACTGACAGTATATGGCAATAAACCTCTCTACGGTATCGACGAGCTGCGGGAGAGTCTCTGGACGTGGGGGAAACTTGGGCAGAGTGAGGGAAGCTGTCAGGTTGCCGCGGTAGGCCACTCCAACGATTAAGGCGAATACGATCCAGGCAGCCATTAAGACACGGCTAGAATGGTGGCTGGACAGTCGGTGAGGAGGCTCTGGCCCAGCAGCATTGCTGCCATGTCCTGGAACACAGCTCCAGCACCAGTTGTCTGTCCACACATTTTCCCTTGCACGTACTCAATCTACAAGATGTGAAATATATCTTTCACATTATTGAGAAGAATCATTGCGGCTATCGGAACACACGATTAAAATTTTGTAGTACTTTTCAGTAATGCTTACTAAATATCAATCATACTGAAATTATTTACCAAAATGTAAATAGTTGGAACAGAGATGAGGGCGGCCAAGACAGTAAGCCACACTTGGTCTGTCAGTGGATAGTACAAACTTTGCCATTGAGGCTCCTGGCTGGGTTTGGCCATGGCAAAGGAGAAATACGAGAATTCATAGGTGTAGGTGAAGTCATGTCTCTCGGCTCTCACAGTCATCATTATGTGGTAGACTGGACAAATGAACGATACACGTTCACCTACCTGTTTCGTTGCCTAAGGGATAGAATAGGAAAATATACATTAGCATCAAGGAGTTCTTGTCAGCTTTATCTCAGTGTCTTTCAGCTACCTGTTCTGGAGAGTGTAAGCAGGCGCTCACATCATCCCAAGATTTGCTGTGCAGAAATTGGACAGTAAAGTTGAGCGCGGCAGCCACTGTTAGCAGCAGCCGGTAGTCGGTGCCATCGTATTTAATGACGGAAGTCCCGTTTGCCGTCATAGTCTTATCTTCCATCCAAAAAGGCCTATACGGCAGAGCAGTTACGTTCAGCACCGCTCCATGGAAACTGTGAATATCCAATTAACTTTTTATTTTTAACCTGTGGTATTTACATTGTTTAGTATTTTTTACTTACTTGATTATTTTCTTTTATTTATTTCCTATCAGGCTTAGGCAGTTTCCTGTTCAAGTGTGTATATAAATTAGCAGTTCAGTTTCCAAAATTTTAACGGCGGCTTTTTACAAGGAACTTTATAAGACACATTTTGAAAATCCAAAGATGCCGTGAACAGAAGAGACATCACCTTAAAGCAATATCAAATTGAATGAATATGATTTTACATCTAAAATCTTGTTATTGCTTCGAGTCATCGATCTGTTAATGTATATTGTACAAGTTGATTATGGCCAAGAAAATTCTGCTGCTGTTTTATTATCAACAGTACTCATATGTTGGTAGGTAAACAAACATTTCCGATGCTTGACCGGAAAACATCTACTATTTTTTTTCATTGATTTGTCTTTTACTCACTTATTTCAGCTTTGTGTTAGATAAAGTGGATGGACTGGCTTTGGTGTCATTGTGGACCACTAATTGAGTCATTCTGATTCTCCCTCAGTTTATAGTGTAGGAGCCTAGGATATGTGTGGATAATGTTCCTGTATTACTTTCCATCATGGTATTAACTCATCCGCGACTTATAATACAATATCTTATTACCTCACACACTTGTGTCTCAGAACAATCATCAAAACTTATGCATTATGCGTCACCTGCCGCAGCTACACCAACTTTCTCACCGCACTGTCGAGCCATGGTTATGCTATTTTTTTAGTATGATACTTCTTACTCTACTTGTTATATCCAAAAAAATTACTTCAAAAACTTTTCAGGGAAGGGGAATATATTGCGGGGCAGATATAAACCCTTATTTGGCACCCATGCAGCCACCACTTCCATTTTGCCGCCATTCGGGTATACGGTAGGTATGTGTACCAGACACAGCTGTACCTGTCCAAATTAAGTAAAAAAAAAAAACCGTTAATAGTAGAACTAATCGTTCAAGTAATTTACTCAATAAATAGTTGAGTGTTTAATTCACTAAATGTACTGTGGTGTCATTTATTGTATTTCTTTATCCAATGCACAACAATAATAATAATAATAATAATGATAATAATAATAATAATAATAATAATAATAATAATAATAATAATAATAATAACAATAATAATATCATTATTAATAATAATAATAATGATATTATAATAATAAAAATAATAACAACAGCAGCAACATCATTATCAGCAGCAGCAATAACAACCACAATAACAACAACAACAACAACAACAACAACAACAATATTACCATTAACAGCAGCAATAAACACAACATTATCAACAACAACAACCAAAACAACCAACCTTACACTTTTACACTCTCTTCAAATCAAAATTTAATAATGGCTTCACCACGCCCTGCCTCGGAGTCCCCCTCTGGGAAGGGGACCATAAATGTCCCCAGGTCGGACTGCCCCTCTGCTGTCGACCTTGGGTGTCTTGACACTTCATCTAATACTTTCACTATCAATTTCTGCAACATTCGTGGCCTTCGTTCTAATTTTCAATCTGTGGAACACCACCTCTCCTCTACTAAACCTCATCTTCTCTTCCTAACCGAAACACAGTTGTCTGTGACTACTGACAGCAGCCCTTTTCTGTTCCCTCCTACTTGCTCTATCCTCATTTTCAATCCAAAGCTGGATGTTGCGCATACGTGCGTAACGACACCACTTGCTCTCGTGCCCACAATCTTGAATCTTCAGAATTTTCTACCATCTGGCTAAGACTTCAATGTCACTCTCTAACTAAATTCATCTGTGCTGTATACCTCTCACCTAATTCCTCTGACTATGTAAAATTCTTTGACTATTTGACTTCCAAGGTGGAGCACATCTTATCTCACTTTCCTTTTGCTGAGATCTCCATTTTAGGGATTTCAATGTTCACCACCAGCTTTGGCTTTCATCTTCTTTCACTGACCAACCTGGTGAACAAACCTTCAACTTTGCTATCCTTCATGACCTAGAGCAGCTAGTGAAGTTCCCTACCCGTATTCCTGACCGCCTTGGAGACACGCCCAACATTCTTGATCTTTTCCTAACCTCCAACCCTTCTGCTTACTCTGTTAAACTTTCCTCTCCGTTGGGCTCCTCCGACCACAATCTAATTTCCGTTACCAGTTCTATCACTCCAGTGCAGCCTCAGGACCCGCCTAAGCGGAGGTGCTTCTGGCATTTTAACTCTGCTAAGTGGGAGGAACTAAGGCAGTACTATTCTGATTTCCTTGGGATGATTATTGTTTTCATGTCAGAGATCCTTCTCTTTGTGCCGAGCGCATAACAGAGGTGATTATCTCTGGCATGGAGCTATACATTCCTCATACTTTCTCTAACCCTAAAGCCCGTAATCATGCCAAATCTATTCTCCAACTTACTAAAAACTCTTTCATCAATAGAAAATGTCAAAGTCTTTCCAATTCTAACTCCTCTCGAGATTTCTGGCATCTAGCCAATAATATCTCTAACAACTTTACTTCTTCGTCTTTCCCTCCTTTACTTCATCCAGATGGCTCTACAGCTGTCTCTTCTTTTCTAAAGCTGAACTCTTCGCTCAAACCTTTGCTACCAACTCAACTTTGGATGATTCTGGGCATATTCCTCCTACTCCTCCACCCTCTGACTACTTCATCCCTAAAATTAAAATTCTTTATAAAGACGTTTTCCTGGCCCTCTCTGGCCTTGATTCTCGGAAGGCTTACGGTCCGGATGGAGTCCCTCCTGTTGTTCTCAAAAACTGTGCTTCCGAACTCGCTCACAGCCTGGTCAAACTCTTTCATCTGTGTCTCTCTACTTCTATTTATCCTTCTTGCTGGAAGTTTGCTCACATTCAACCTGTCCCTAAAAAAGGTGACCACTCCAATCCTTCTAACTACCGCCCTATAGCTTTGATTTCCTGCCTTTCTAAAGCCTTTGAGTCTATCCTTAATAGGAAGATAATGAGGCATCTATCAGCTCACAACCTTCTCTCTGATTGCCAGTATGGTTTCCGTAAAGGCAGATCTACTGGTGATCTTCTTACTTTCCTAACTGAATCTTGGTCATCCTCTTTTAGGGACTTCGGTGAAACCTTTGCTGTCGGCCTTGACATATCGAAAGCCTTCGATAGAGTCTGGCACAAATCTTTAATTTCTAAACTACCCTCCTACGGATTCTATCCTTCTCTCTGTACCTTCATCTCCAGTTTCCTTTCCGATCGTTCTATTGCTGCTGTAGTAGACGGTCACTGTTCTTCCCTAAAACTATCAACAGTGGTGTTCCACAGGGTTCTGTCCTATCACCCACTCTCTTTCTATTATTCATCAATGATCTCCTAAATCTGACTCAATGCCCTATCCACTCCTATGCTGATGATACCAAACAACAACAACAACAACAACAACAACAACAACAACAACAACAACAACAACATAACAACAATGCATTACTATTAAAGAACATACATTATGTTAGAATGTTGTTTCTCC
>NC_059271.1:23702874-23717874 GCF_017591435.1 Portunus trituberculatus | reverse complement strand
GAATAAAAAATAACAGATAAGTAGATGAATAAAAACTCCTGCAAAATTAGTCTAAAAGAAAGAAAAGAAAATTTACAACAAGAATAAATTTTATTGTATTTATTCAATCTATCATACGGTCTTGAGTTTGTTTTCTTATTTTTTTTCAGTATCCTCAAACATAACTAGCGCAATGCTTAATTCGAATCAAACGGGAGTATATAAGGGAAGCGGAAAAAATATTACCAATCAAGGAAAAGTCAGACATGCCAAAGAAGAATGTAAAGATAATGAATGCTATATGTGTCTACATGGTTTCCAAGAACAAAATTTTAGTGAATTACATCAGTTAATTTTTCGCAATTACACCAAAGATATTTGAAAGCACTTACTAAGTCTGAAGAGATATATGAGTGAAACACATATACCGAAACAATTGCAGAATTTACAGTATAATAAGAGGCTAATCAGTTGAATAACTTATTGGTTTTTCTAAATGACCGTTTTACAAATGGGGATTTGAATCGGGTTCGGTTACTAAATTATCTCTTGGCTTGGTTTCGAACGTAACTTTTTCATTTGCCTCCACCTCACAGGGCAAATGACACTCGCCTCATCTCGTGTTCCCATTTAGCCTGTTTATATCTTTATGCCTGTATTTGTCATTCATGACTGTTAGATTATAAACAATTGGAATATAGTGTTTGCAAAAATATCCTTTTATGTAATAGAATAAATTCTTGTTTAGATCACGAGCAGTAGGTTACATCTCACTAATAACAATGGAAATAGTTCAGAATGCCAAAACACTTACAAAAACTATTCTCTTATAATCACTGAAAAGAAGGTACACATGGCCAATGATTCTATTCATTTTAACAACTGGATTAAAAACAGTGTTACGTCAGGGCAAGCTTGGAACGGTGTTCAGTACATCCTTACTTTGATTCAGTTTCATCTCATGCGTGACTTTGGCAGACGGCATAATAACAATATAGATGTGGCGCACGCTCCTGTTATTCATGACATTGCTGTTATTCACGCAACGAAGTACTCCATCACGAGCATGTTGGCTTGCGTAGTAGTAAGAGAACATTATTAGTATAACGAGCTTTCATCACTTTATTATGAGTCATTGTCAGCGATGCATGGATATTTTAGTACATATACGGTTATATTACTAGCACACAGAGACCAATATCAAATACTGGTATTTGCAAAAATCTTTCTTGGAAGTAATTTTCTATGAAGTAAGTATTAGAATTTTTCTATTTGAAATTCTCTCTACTGTGGCCTACCTGACATAAAAAAAATGTAGTCCTCTTAAGATGAATCGTTTTATCCTATTTGTTGTGTAATACTTCATATAATCAGTAAGTTATGGCTTCTATTAAGACTATTGGATCTGTATAACCTATTCACTGCACACTCGCAGGAATGTAAACGTGCACTCCAGTATGTTTGGTTCGCGTAACCTCTTAAAAGTTAAGGTACATTAGCTCGAGGTAATGTCTGTAGCCTGCGCAGATGCTAATACTATGAGGTACTTGTGTAGCTATTCATATTCTATGACGTAAGTGATGGCAAAAGATGATTTGCCTTTATTGTTCTCGTTTCATAGAGTGAACACAACGAATTTCGCCTGGCCACTCAACACAGGAATACTAAAGGCAGGAGACCTTACTATGCAGTGCTATGTTTCTCAGTTAAAGAACAGAATTTGGTGGAAGCATTGTGTCTGGCAAGCTTGCACACTGCGAAGAGAGAGAGAGAGAGAGAGAGAGAGAGAGAGAGAGAGAGAGAGAGAGAGAGAGAGAGAGAGAGAGAGAGAGAGAGAGAGAGAGAGAGAGAGAGAGAGAGAGAGAGAGAGAGAGAGAGAGAGAGAGAGAAATGGGGAAATAGTGTTGCTTAATAAAAACAATGATAGTGAAAAAATTTTGATTGATATATCTATAAAAAGGCGACAACGGTCTTTGTGTGGCGGCGCATCTGTGTGACACTCCTTCAGTAGTGCTGGGAAGGTTCACGCAGTATGTTGCTTCGGAAGTGGACCTTATTCGCAGCAGCTGCCCTATATCAGGCGTTACCAGGTATTCATCAGTTTATTTATGTAATTACGCACACACACACACACACACACACACACACACACAGACACTTTTATTTCTGTATTTTTGTCATTTTGTTATTTTGTTAACGTTGCCCTACTTGAAGATAATTTCATTTTATCTAAGTAAACTATAAAACGCGCGCGCGCGTGTGTAATTCACTGTTTGATCTGCTGCAGTCTCTGACGAGACAGCCAAACGTTACCCTACGGAACGAGCTCAGAGCTCATTGTTTCCGATCTTCGGATAGGCCTGAGACCAGGCACACACCACACACCGGGACAACAAGGTCACAACTCCTCGATTTACATCCCGTACCTACTCACTGCTAGGTGAACAGGGGCTACACGTGAAAGGAGACACACCCAAATATCTCCACCCGGCTGGGGAATCGAACCCCGGTCATTTGGCTTGTGAAACCAGCGCTCTAACCACTGAGTGTGTGTGTGCGTGTGTGTGTGTGTGTGTGTGTGTTTTCTCATATAATGGATCACCAGATAGAATTGTCTTCATGTGCATTCATACATTCCCTTCTGATACAGGCATTACAGACAGACTGCAAACCGTATCTGGTTCAGGCGTTGATGTGGAGCAGCTAAATACGGGTGTGGGCTTGGCTGTGGGCGCCTTACTAGAGGCCATAACTCCCAGCTCCTGCTGCCTTATTTTTCTCACAGAAAACGACACGTCAAGTCTCACAGATTCACAGGTTATATAGTCATTCGCAGTGTAGTCACTGTTACTTTTGCAAATGATAGATCTTCCTATGATGATTCTTTATGAAATCTGAGAATGCTTTCATAGTTCTTTTTTCCTTGAAGCTTTTATTTTACATTCTTAATCTATATATTTATCTATGTACCTATCTATCTATCTATCTATCTATCTATCTTTTATCTTTCTATCTATCTATCTATGTATCCATCTATCTATCTATCTGTCTATCTATCTATCTATCTATTTTTCTTTATAAATATATATATATATATATATATATATATATATATATATATATATATATATATATATATATATATATATATATATATATATATGAATGTATACTGGTATTATTGAGTTTATGCTGTCTTTCTTATCCTCTTGATTAAAGAGCGTTGTGGTGCTGTTGTCACGACTTATGCCCATAACCCTCGAGATATCTTTCGGTGTTATCAGATCATCTTCAGAAGGAATGGTGAAAACCTCGGAGTGCAAGTTACGTCATTGAGCATATAGACGTAATATCTAGCTTTGGGATAAAAATGAGGTTAGAGAAAATAGGGGGGAACAGAAAAGGAAATACCATCAATTGCCTAAACACCTGTGTTTCAGTGAGTAAAAGATGAGGTTTATTAGAAAAGAAATAGTGTTCTACACATCGAAAACTAAATCTAAGACCACGAATGTTGCAAAAGTTAAAGAAGAAAGTTAACGTGGATGTCAAAACATTTAAAGTCGATACCGGTATGTATTACTTTGAACACTAGAGTTGCTAATCTTCTTTCTCTCAATCATGTAGTCAATAGTAAAACTAGCACTAGTTAGAAAAGAACAAACAGAAAATAAATCAATAAAAGTAATGCTGATTTTAATGGAGAATGAAAGAATTATCTTACGACCACGATCTTTCCAGTAATCAAATGAGTATAAAACGTAAAGAAAAATCTTGATAACACGTGGACAAAGGTTACGTTGGTGGCCCTAAATCTCCCAAGAATGAGTTTAAGAAATTCGGCCAAAAGTTACTTACTTATATTCATTACATCACATTCTGAGAATACTTGCCTCGGCTTACAGATTGTACGTTTTCTTTCATTATTCTTTTTCTTTTAACAGAAAGTTTTGAAGGCATGGCAAAGGCAGCAGCAAGTGGCGGTTTTCCAAGTGGTCGTGGGGAACCAGGACACTAATGTAACTCAAGGCTTCTCTCAGCTGATCCCCCGGGCTCGCCGTGTAGGTGGGGTTCATCTGGGTAGTAAAGCGATTAGCTGGCTGTCACGTCAGGGTAGGGCTATTAAGAAGATGGATTACTGCATGGCAATTAGATAGCAATAACAGTAGTTATGAATATGAGGGGCAACTTAAACTGATATGTTGTAAAGGATTAGCGAAGGCATCTCCATCTCTATATAACTCACCTAGTCGTACATCACCAGGTGCGTCAGTTTTCGCAGTGCACTGTAGTTATGGTGGTGAGTCACAACCCAAGCTTCCTTGCTGCTTTTGCTGAATGGTCCCTGAGAGGCCGACTCCTGTTGTGGGTCAACAGACTGACGGTAGTGACTCACCTCACACTCCCTGAGGTCCGCGCCCTTCTGTCTACTCACTTTACCTTCTCCATGATGAACGCAATTTTTCTCAATTCTCTTAGGTGATTATCTCTCTCTCTCTCTCTCTCTCTCTCTCTCTCTCTCTCTCTCTCTCTCTCTCTCTCTCTCTTATGCATCATAATTTTATTTAATCGAGTAAGTTATATTTACTGCACCGACTATCTAGAACTGACAGATTGCATTGTAATTAATAGACTTTTTCAGAAGTCGCTTTCAAGTATTTCGTCACCTACCGTACACCGTAATGGGACCCCAGGTGGTGCAAGCAGGCTATTGGACGCCTACGGTCGGGCTCTCACTCACTAAGGACCATTCTTTCTTCGGAGAAAAGTTTTCGAAGTATTGATAAATCTTAGTCTAGTTATAGTTTAGTCTCTGTTGTTAATAATAAATCAATTCATGTTTAATTTTGCATGTATTATAACGTTATCTACTTATATACATATGTAATCATATCTTGTGTGTTGATCTGTTTATTTGTCTCACTCACTTGTTTTGCTTTCTTGATGTTCACTCAGACTTTTCTTCATGAATAAAGCTTCCCAGCGATAAAATATTTATATCTTATATTTTTTCATACTTCAATCTACCTTTGTATGTTCATGATACACAATCCCATTGCTTAGTTTTTACGGCGCACGGCTGAATGTCACCGCTCTTCCCTACGGACCATACTGGGAGGAACGACACGAGTCCAACAATGCCACATATTACTCTGGCACTGACTACCTCACCCTGGCAGCCATTGCTTCTTCCCTCAACTTCACTGTTCGCGTGCTGCCTACCTCATCTTGGGCTGAGGTGCGTAATTCTTTTTTGGTGTAGAAATTCATATAAACTACTACATGATTTGCAGCATCACTTCATACGCTTCATACGTCCTGCATATCTATCCGGATTCAGTCACGTCATTCTAGTCTGTCTCTCTCTCTCTCTCTCTCTCTCTCTCTCTCTCTCTCTCTCTCTCTCTCTCTCTCTCTCTCAGTAACGCTGATCACAAGGGTAATAATTAATACACTCGACACGTACAAAATCTAGTGTATCGGCAGGTGCTGCGCTTTGTGGCGGAGAGAAAGGCTTTCTTCGCCCCAGTGATCCACACAGTTTTGACCCAGAGGCTTGAGAAGATTGACTTCTCCGTCGTTTATGAAATGTCTCCAATAGGCTTTAGCATGGCGACCCCCACCCTTAAACCAAGATGGGAAGCCCTGTACTACCCTCTTTCCAAAACCGTGTGGGGCGCCACCTTCCTTGTTCTTCTCTTCGTGCCAGTTTGCTTCTATATAGTGAGTGACAAAAGATTAAGTAATCTCGAAGTAGTAATCACAATGTATCGTGTAAGCATGTCCTGAACTCAGATTTTCTTTCCATTACATTCCATACCTATTATTGAAAGAATCCAAGCTAAAAAATAAGTATATATTGCATTCCACAGGACCGTTTGTCACCTGTCATCATCGGCTGACTAAAGTTGATTAATTACCTTTCCTTACTAGTAGCCTGATTCATTGCTTCCGTTCTCGATGTTTCTTATCCATATTGAAAGATTTAATGCTGTCATACATATCTTTATATGTGATAAGTATTGATTTTATTTATCATGTTATGCTTTAATACATCTATTGAACAACGTCCTAATTCTAGTCAAGAAAATGCATTATTTTCTATGTAGTTGATGAGATCGTCAGTTAGCCCACCACGGCGGTGATTCAAGGTTCGTTTTGTTTATGAATGTCTTGTTTTAATCAGTGGTGCAGTTAAGTTTATTTAAGTCGGTTTCCATCACTACTTTCCTATAAAGCTTGGTAGTTTTATTAGGTTATTCTTTCAGCTCATGAAGAAAATAGGCGATGCACCTGATGGTAGATGGGGAAGACTGGGTGTGGGCAAAGTGTTCCAGGACATGTTGGGGATGCTGCTTGGCCAAAGCCTCCTCCACCGCATGCCAGACACTTCCTCTAGCCGCATTCTAGTTACTGCCTGGTTGATATTCGCCGTCATCCTCGGGTCAGCTTACAGCGGCAACCTCACTGCTTCCCTTACCTTACCTAAGCATCCTGCGCGCCCAGAGACTCTCCTACAGCTCGTCGATGCTGTTGACAGGTTTTAATGATGTGGTAATGCAATGATGTTATACCGTTATACCGTATTTGTAGAATGTGCTTAGATCATCAACGTGTCTGTGTGTTAATTCGCAGAATAACGATGCCGCCATACGGTGAAGAGTTCAGAAACTACTTTGCCAAGTCAGCGTCTCCGGTATTTCAGAAGCTGGCCCGTCTTATTGACATCGTGCCATCTTTGCTCGAAGGACAACAGCAGGCTTCTGAACTCCAGTGAGTCACTTCACACACACACACACACACACACACACACACACACACACACACACACACACACACACACACACACACACACACATATATATATATATATATATATATATATATATATATATATATATATATATATATATATATATATATATATATATATATATATATATATATATATATATATATATATATATATATATATATATATATATATATATATATATATATATATATATATATATATATATATATATATATATATATATATATATATATATATATATATATATATATATATATATATATATATATATATATATATATATATATATATATATATATATATATATATATATATATATATATATATATATATATATATATATATATATATATATATATATATATATATATATATATATATATATATATATATATATATATATATATATATATATATATATATATATATATATATATATATATATATGTGTGCGTGTGTGACGATAACAATTCAAGTAACCGTTTTTCTTGTAGAGTAATTAAGTCAAATTACATAGAAGTCATAATAGTCAGGGGCACCTGGACAACCAACGGTACCAGCAGCTAAGCATTGCAGAAGCATTCACGCTGCCGGACGGAAGAGAGCAGCTGTACATCGGACGGGAGAGCATTATGCCAGGTGAAGCTGCCTGGCCTCTGCCTCATGACGCTCCTTACTCTTCAGTCATCAACCGGCTCCTCATGGCCGTGAACGAGGTTCGGTAAATCCTATTGATATTGAAGTGTTACATATCCTGTCCTCATGGGTTTCACTTCCTTTTTGATTGATCTGGCACAGAATCATAATATATACAGATCAATATTTTATTTTATATATTTATTAAATGTAATGGTGATTTTTATATACAGGGTGGTCTCTATGAACACTGGGGAATGAGCTGCTCTTCAAAGTAAAACAGAAGAGCCGCACACTGCACAAATTATCTCATCCAGACCGGGAGCAAGCGGTGGACAGCCCTCCCTCACTTACCATCATACATATGCAGGGAGCCTTCATCGTTCTCATATTTGGATGCGGCCTATCAGTTCTCGTGTTCACTGGAGAGGTTCTGTTAAGTTTTAAGTGATCTCATTCATTGTGTATTTTGTCTTGAGGTTAAAAGAAAAAAATATATCGAAAGAATCATGATTGTAAGACTGGATAGAAATATCAGCGTATTACGTGATGGCCATTATAAGTTTAATCACGTAGTTGCATATATAGTACATACATAGTTTGACAGAAATGTATGGATATGGATCATTATTAACAAATGAAGTTAGATGACTTGTTGTTTCCTATCATTGATCAGTTTCAACAGTGTGATTGCAAATCTCAAGTTCAGATTCAGAACAAGTCATTAAATAATAAGAGAAAATCCATCTGATTAGTTTAATTCATCTAACTAGTTTCTAGGCCTATAAAAAGTTGAAAATAATGTTAGCAAAAGACCATCGCCTCCCTATTGCTAACCAATCACGGCAAGGCAAGTCGAGGCGTGAGGAAAGCCGTTGTGGACATTAACCATCTATCGCGTGTGATAACATTCTCTGTGGAATGAAATACATGTTCATATATAAAAATTGTAAAAAATGCTTAAGAATCAAGGAAAAGAACAAGATACCGGTGAGGTGATACAAGTACACGGTCCATATTCTACTTTGATTAAATTTTTGTGTTAAAGTCCTTTACGTAATTATAGAACTGACCAAATGTTTTTGATTGTTAACCCACACACGGTTAACTTAAGGGGTCATTATACAATATACATCAAAATGGTTAGCAAAAATCGAAATTCTTAAATTTCTCTTTAAAGCATGTCATTATGATCACACATAAAAGAAAAGTATGTAAAACTTGTGTAGAATCACGGGATAAGCCAATCTAGAGGCTGGCAATATATCCATCCACCCATCCTCTCACCTACACCAAACGCACCATGCACACCTCATCAACACTCCTGCCACTCATCCATCCACTCATCAATCAACCGACACACCTACGCAACCACCACTATAGATCATTCTCACACCGATCCAAATACCTATTCAACTATATCCAATTCCCTGCGTGTGTGTGTGTGTGTGTGTGTGTGTGTGTGTGTGTGTGTGTGTGTGTGTGTGTGTGTGTGTGTGTGTGTGTGTGTGTGTGTGTGTGTGTGTGTGTGTGTGTGTGTGTGTGTGTGTGTGTGTGTGTGTAATTCACCACGGTTGTCTGCTGGTCACCCAGCCAGTCTTCCCCATTAAGGAGCGAGCTGAGAGCTCATAGATCGATCTTCGGGTAGGACTGAGGCCACAACATACTCCACACACCGGGAACGCGAGGCCACAACCCCTCAAGTTACATCCCATACTTACTTGCTGCTAGGTGAACAGGGGCAACACATTGAGGGTTGCCTGTTTGCCTCGCCGCTTCCCGGGACTCGAACCCTGGCCCTCTCGATTGTGAGACTAGCGTGCTAACCACTACACTATGCGGTGTGTGTGTGTGTGTGTGTGTGTTTGCAGCAGATAGGGCTATTGATGCACACGCTCCCAGCCATGACGTGTCTATGATGTGTGTGTGTGTGTGATGCTTCGTTCTACAGTGATTAATAATCTGTCTTTGTCTGAGGAATGATATCGCGTCACGTCACGGCGGCCCTGAAGGAAAACACAAGGCATTCATCGGTGTTGCTGTGGTTGTGACGGTGATACTCCTGCACTCTTCAGGCAAACCAGAATATCAAAGTTAGATAATGTAACAAAATTTGCAATTGCCACCTTCATGTATAAAAACAGCTGATCTTCACAGCCTTCTTCCAACTCATAACTTGAGCCTTCCCGCTGATCGCCTCACAAAATTTTAACACTCAGGGGCTTACTTAGGTCCTGTTGTTTGGAGCACTATTACTTCCCATATTCAAGATTCACTCTCTCTATATATATTTAAAAAACGAATGAAAGATATATTTTAACTAATTACTAACAAATTCTCTCTTCCATGATAACATATCACCACTGTAATTCTGACATAGTCTAAATTTAATAAATGAAATTGCATTGTAATCATCTAAGAACTGTATTTTGTTAAGCTGCTCTCTTATATTAAGCATGCAATCTTATCATTTCTCCCTTAATGTGAACCTCATGCTTATTCCATCAATGTTTGTAATATTATTAGTATTGGTATTATTACTATTATTATTATTACTGTTATTATTATCATTATTATTATTATATATCATTATCATTAGCATTATTATTATTATTAGTAGTAGTAGTAATAGTAGTAGTATGTTATTATAATAATACTAATAATATTAATAATAATAATAATGATAATAATAATAATTATTATTATTATTATTATTATTATTACCATACCGTTATTACCATATTATTATTATTATCATTATTATTATTATTGTTCCTCCCACACAAGTCCCATAGGAGGAGAAACCGGTGAAAATAGCTCGCGAGGTGGAGCAACACATGGGAGTTATCAAACAGCCCGAGTCTCCTGCCAGTGTACTGAGTTTAATAACAGCGGTGAACCCAAACATCTGTTTCGCCTGCCGGCGTGGAAAACCCGCAGGCAACAATGACGTGTCAGGCACAGCTTATTTGTGCACCGACCTATGAACATACATATAATTTATACCAAAATTAATGTAAATTCATATATGATAATAAATCAAATATCAACACCCTTTAAAGTCTCAATACGGATAATCTTGGTAATCCCATTCTCCCTCACAAACCAAGTGAACAAAGTTCAAACCCCTGGCGTCAACATCATTCAAACCCTGACGCCAACAATTATTATTATTATTATTATTATTATTATTTCCCTTTTGTTGCTATTATTCTTATCATTATTTATTTTCTGTTATTATTATGATCATTATTATCATAATTATTACTATTTTTATTATCAATTTTATTGTTATCATTACTATTATTATTAATATTATAATAGGTATTATTATAACAACTTTTTTTCTTCTCTTGATTTTGGCAAAAAAGCTTAGCTTTAGAAAGGCATGCTACAGTTACTGTTAACTTACACTTAGTATACAATATTGTACAACTGTAAGCAATGAATAAATGCTTCAATGTTTCATCTCGTCGAAGCAAGACCTGTTCTCGTTATTATGGTCATTAACTAAATACAGTTCGCCGTTATGGTAATGAAATGCAGTGTTATGGTCTAAATACATTTCATAGCCTAACGTCGTTCTGCCAGCGAAACCAGCCACAACCATCGCCGATTGTAGAGGCTCCAACACCATTCTCTAGGAGTCTAGGCCAATCAGCGAGCGGCGACGCTGCACGGAAGTTATCGTACCTGAACCTCATCCCTGGCGTTTGGTAGGGAAGAGCGGTAGCTACAACCACTTCCATACGGTACTTTGAGGCCGGAACAGCTCTCCTGGAATCTGGTAGCTTTACGCTCCTGTTCCTGCTCTAAACTCTTTATGTAACACCTTAGGATTACATAGACGGCAGTGGTGTAGAGAGACTACAGTCTTCCCATACGGCCTGGTGTGGAGAGAGCCTCACCTATCCAAGCTGCTGGAAGACAGCAGTTTCTCGCAGAAAGAGGACCCAACACTACTTTGCCATCCCCTTTTTGCTAACCTCTATCTCTATCTTACAGCTGAACTTACTTTCGTACTGGTGATGGGAGAACCTAAAGCCTTAGGCAAGCTTTAGGGAAACTCTGAGCCACCAGGGTTCTCTATGGTCTGGCTAGTGCAGCCTTAGA
This sequence comes from Portunus trituberculatus, assembly GCF_017591435.1. Classification (NCBI taxonomy): domain Eukaryota; kingdom Metazoa; phylum Arthropoda; class Malacostraca; order Decapoda; family Portunidae; genus Portunus; species Portunus trituberculatus. The sequence goes on along the minus strand of NC_059271.1, from coordinate 23,706,329 downwards.
GGTACCCTGGCACAGTACAACCCCTGTCTTTCAGGGTTAAGGCAACAATTTTTTTTATTTAAGTAGCTTTATGCACCTGGCAATGCAAGGTATGGCCTTGTTCTTTAGGTCAGGAGAATTCAAGGGAGGGTTGAACACTTCCTCGTTCCATGAGCGTGAACAAAAATAAACGAAGAGAACAGCAGCTTTGCAAAGCAGGACCAAGTCCCGAGACGTTGCCCACTCTCAGGACGAAACCACTCTCCAAGAAGACATAATGGGATGGACAGTGGTGAGAAACAAGGAGAGAAAGAAAAGAAAAAGGAAAGACTCAACAGGGAAGTAGTAAAACCCATGCATGCTCCCACATCTTAAACACCAAGTTTCGTCTCTTCATGTGACCTGCAGTCGGCAGGCCTTAACCTCTCTGAACCTCGTGCTTTGTTTTTCTGTGTGAGGACCAACGAAAAATGGCCTAATTCATTGGGTAGGCTCCATAGAAGCTATTTGCATCAATCCTCATCTTTTCCCCCATAAGGGTCTTCTGCTCTTCTCATAGCGCATTCACAAGCAGTATTGCTGTGTACATGCTCTCCATCTCCTTCATTTTCTTGGCCTATCTTGCAAGCCTTCATCTTCAGAATCGTCCAACAATAGTAGAGTAGCAATGATGAATTCCTCGTTGTCCATTTTGTTTTGGTGCTCATGCAAATGATGGGATGACGTCACACCGTCGCCCGTGACAGTTTCATCTCCTTCGAAGCTGACGGCCGTCATGTTTGTGACGTCACGGATGGTGACGGGCTAATGGTTTATGTAACGTTATGCTGGGGTCACACTACAGCTTTTTTTTTTTTTTTTACTACGACGCCCCTGATGGTCGTACAGGCCAGTTTTCTGCGACTGCATACGACTGTCGTAATGGTTGGGAGTATTTCAGTGCAAGAAGGACACGCAAAACGAAGTGAGGTGGCCCTTCCATACTCATGTCCAATGGGCCTGCGATTTCTAAGGATGTCCCAAAGAGGTCTTTCGACGTTAATGGGACATCATGCCCATCATACCTTTCCTCTGTCCCATGGTCTTCGGTGGGTAAACTGAGGCTATTTTTTTTTTTTTTTTAACTGGCGACAACGCACGAGCGGTCACACTGGTCATGACGATTCTAGCGACAACGTTTTCGTTCGTTACTGCCAAACGTATGTTCAAAGACCAGTCGTAACTCAGTATTTTAACTATTTTTGACTCGTTCGATGTCGAACGATATCGTTAGAAGCACGTACGACATCTTATCTCTCTATAACGTCATTGTACGTCATTGTACGTCATAGTACGCCCGATGAAATGGCTTTGCTTGTCGTGACTCTCTTCCCGACAGTCAAATGCAGCGCTCGATTGTCGTAATGCTTCTACGATGTCGTGTGACATCAAGGACATCTTACGACAGCGTACGATATCGCCGCGTTAACATACGACTTAACTTATGACATCTTAAGAGAGGCCAAAGCCGTTAAAATGACGTCATTGCTGCCGGCGATAGCCCTCCTACGACCGTCGGGGACTTCGTAGTAAAAAAAAAGCTGTTGTGTGACCTCATTATTATTTTTTTTTTTTTTTTTTTACGGTAAGGCCTATAGCGCCTGTAGGTATCATGGTGACATGTAGGTAACTTTAAACCACTCGACAAATGGCAAAGTGTTTTAAGGCTGTACGTGGTGGGATTCGAACCTACGCGTGGACGTCTGCCCGATCCCACGCTCACCACCTTATCCACTACGCCACCGCCTCCCTGTGCTGTGGTTAAACGCGCGCGCGCGCCCGTACACACACACACACACACACACACCCGGTAGCTCAGTGGTTAGAGCGCTGGCTTCACAAGCCAGAGGACCGGGGTTCGATTCCCCGGCCGGGTGGAGATATTTGGGTGTGTCTCCTTTCACGTGTAGCCCCTGTTCACCTAGCAGTGAGTAGGTACGGGATGTAAATCGAGGAGTTGTGACCTTGTTGTCCCGGTGTGTGGTGTGGTCCTGGTCTCAGGCCTATCCGAAAATCGGAAATAATGAGCTCTGAGCTAGGGTAACGTCTGGCTGTCTCGTCAGAGACTGCAGCAGATCAAACAGTGAAACACACACACACACACACACACACACACACACACACACACCGCGTAGTGTAGTGGTTAGCACACTCAGTTCACAACCGAGAGGGCCCGGGTTCGAGTCCCGGGAGCGGAAAGACAAATGGTGCAAACCTCTTAATGTGTAGCCTCTGTTCAGCTAACAGCAAGTAGGTACGGTATGTAACTCGAGCGGTTGAGGCCTCATTTTTCGGGTATGTGTGGTGTGCAATGTGGTCTCAGTCCTACTCGAAGTTTGGTCAGTATGAGCTCTGAGCTCTTTGCGTAGGGGAAAGGCTGGCTGGGTGACCATCAGATGACCATGGTGAACACACACACACACACACACACACACACACATACACACAGAGGAAAGGGAAGGAGAGAAGCTAAGTGGTGCATCATAATTGCGTTCACGGGCTTTACAATAACGAACGCTGACTAAAGGGTAGACACAAATCGACGTACAGCTTGAGGAGATCCAGTGGTGATTAGGTAGATGGCTGGAAGGATACTTTGATAGCTTGATGGATGAGGGGAATGGATGGATGGATGGGTGAATGGATATATAAGTAGATAGATAAACATATGAATGAGTGTGTGGGTGAATGGGTGAGTGTATATATTGATGGATGTATGGCTAGGTGGCTGGACGGACGGATAAGTTGATATATGGATGGATAGGTAAACAGATGAACATATGGATGGATTAGTTGATAGGTGGATCCATGTATGGGTGGATGTGAGAATGGATGAGTGGATGGCTGGATGGATGGGTGTATGAATTGATGGGTAGATGAGTGGATAGATGTGTGAATGAAAGATGAGATGGGTGAGTGAATATATGGATTCTGTATGATTGGATGTGTGGTTGGGTGGATGGATAGTGAATGAATGGATAGGCAAATAAATGGATATATTGATGGATGTAGGAGTGGATGGATGGAGGATGAGATAGATGACTAGCTGGGTGATTAGCTGGATAGATAGCTGGGCAGATGAGGTGAACGGGTGGATGTATGGTTGGATATTGTGTGTTCAGTATTTTAAAGTGAGAATTACAACCAATAGAACTTCCACTTAGGTAGTGCCTACTGTTGGTGAGTTCATTTCAGTAAGCAAAGTGATTTAAGTAAAAGACGTAGTTACCGTTAAAAAATCAATATTAGTTCTCTCTACGGCTTCATTCACAAAGGTCGAGAAGTTTTAAAGGGTAACTAGTAAATACAAGAGTAAATACGTGATGCTTGCCTAAATGTTATAACTGCAGTTGCCTCATTTAGGATGACACCTCCTTCATACTTAAGAATCTAACGCATGGTAGTTTGCCTCCCCAAAAGCCACAACTACCGCACGT
>NC_059271.1:23690374-23697874 GCF_017591435.1 Portunus trituberculatus | reverse complement strand
AGTTAATCAAATAAAGATGACCCAATCCCGCCATCTCAAGAATGATCAGCTCCATAAGGATGTTCTAAATAACCAGAATAACTTTAAATTATTGGACATAATAGACTGCAACAGTCTGAAGAAGTGTTGTTTGGCAGGAGATGCTATGGAGAGCAGCACAGGAAGGAAGGATGTGCTGACGCTAGCAATCAAAGTAATACATAGTGTTAGTGTGAAATGCAGCTGTGCAGGAGTTGTTATCTTGGGTCCTATATCCTGGTTTTTAGCGTCTCATTTACCTTTCCTTCCTCATCGAGTCAGTATATGAGGAAAGATGTAGCCTAAAGTGTTTCACCTAGTTAGCAGTACAAATACGATATTTGTTCTGAATCACTACACATTCATTTTTCATTTTCACTACGTGTCTCACTGGTTAGAGCTCTTCATACTGTACTGTGTATTTAGAATTGAGAAAATAGAACAACGCTAGCAATAATAGTAACACACACACACACACACACACACACACACACACACACACATATATATATATATATATATATATATATATATATATATATATATATATATATATATATATATATATATATATATATATATATATATATATATATATATATATATATATATATATATATATATATATATATATATATATATATATATATATATATATATATATATATATATATATATATATATATATATATATATATATATATATATATATATATATATATATATATATATATATATATATATATATATATATATATATATATATATATATATATATATATATATATATATATATATATATATATATATACCTTCAAAACGTGCATAATAAAGTCATAAAATATGCATCAGAGAGTTGCGGAGGCGTGGAGAGAGCGGCACGGCACAGCAATGTTTGAGGCGTTCTCTGTTGAACAAGATACTAATGTAACGCGTCGCCTTTCTCATCTAGTGCCTTTGGTGCGCCAGGTAGGTGACTAGTGACTCATAAATGATTTGAGGGAATAGCTTCTTATCATGTAGAGGATGGTGATGGGTTGATGATTTTCATGCATGGTGTCTATCTGTTTGCTTGTTGACCGATCGGCAGTGAAGAAGTGGGTATGACCTTAGTATTTTGAATCCCCAAGGAAGGACTTATTGCCGGGATCCCCACCATCGAGCAAAGTATAGTTATGGAACAGAGAAAGAAATGGCTCTTTAGGCAGATAAAAATATTAATCACATTTGCTAGTGGTGGCTAAAGATAGATGACTTTTACTACGAGCACTGTATTTGTTAGTGAAGGAATAATCGTATCAACGTTATCCATCAGCTCATTTGACACCAGGTGCGTCAGTTATCATCATACACGACAGTGGTAGTGGTGAGTCACGACCCGCTTTTCCTCGCCGCCTTCGCCGAGCAGTCACTGAGAGGCCGCCTGCTGGGATGGGCGACTAAGCTGGTTGTGGTGACGCGCTTGGCTCTTCCTCTCCTTAAAACCCTTATGCCAACCTATTGGACATTTTCCATGATGAACGCAGTTTTCCTCAGAATTGATGAGACGTCATCCAGGTTAGATGAAAGTAAAGTCCATGCCGTTTGGTAATTTTATGATTCTTGATAGTTAAACATAAATCGATTATTAGTAAATGAAACTACATTTGATGTTGGAACAAACAACTTTTTTTTCTTTCCCTCCAAAGTGAAGGTGAAGTGCTAAGCCACTTACCATACAGCGTAAACGGACCCCAAACTGTACGAGTGGCCTCGTGGACCCCTAGTAATGGTCTTGTCGTCGACGAGGGTTTCTCTCTCTTCCAAGAAAAGTTTTCTGAGTACTTCCAGCATTGACACTGAAAATGCTTTGTAACAGTTTGTTTTATATATATATTTTTTCTAGTATTGTGTGATGTGGAATAAAATAAACTGATCATCTGTTAAATAACCATGTTCTTTTCTTAGTTTCTATGGCTCAAGGGTCAATGTGACTGCACGCCCTTACACGCCATTCTGGAAGGAGCAAGAAGGCCCCGAGAACACCACGCTCTACTCGGGCACCGACTACTACGCCTTAACAGCCATTGCCAATACTCTCAATTTCACCTTCCGCAGGTTACCTACTTCCTCCTGGGCCGAGGTGAGAGACCGGAAAGAGCTCGCAGATATGTTGTGTCGGTTACGAAATTAAAATATTTTTGTACATGTTCGCATTTGTATTGATTAATGCTAATATATTGAAATATGTTGGTTGATGAGCTCCTGCCTTCCTTACAATAACTAAGCTTGTTTGTCATATTAGGTATATTTTATATTATTCGTACTTGATTACTAAATATATTACTATCATTATTGTTGTATACATGTATACATTTTAATCATTGACCACTCTCGTAACAGGTTACTAGCCTGGTGGAGGAAAGAGTGTCTTTTCTGGCCTCTGTGATATACATTCTCATGCCGGACAGGCTTGATCGATATGATTTCTCATTTGCCCATGAAATCATGTCCACGGGCTTTAGTATGGCACCGCCCATTCTGCAACCTCAATGGCAGGCCCTTTACTACCCGCTGTCTGGCTGGGTATGGGCCGGGATGCTCATCGCACTTTTAATCACTCCTATTGCCTTCGTTTTGGTAAAACCCCATAATTCCACGTAGTGCTCAATAACCTGCAATGGCAATTTATACAATGGATATTAAATATTATACACTTGTCTTGTATTGTAAGGGTAGTCCTACAATATCGGGTATGAAATCTCAGTTAAAGCCGTTTAATTAAATACTGAACCTATTACAGATTTTCACACGAATGACTGGAGACAAAGATGAAAATCTGTTGTTGGGAACAGTATTCCACCAGATGGTGGGGATGCTGTTGGGTCAGAGCCTCTCCCACCACTTGTTCAAAACTTCTTCCACCCGAATTCTAGTGGCTGCCTGGCTCGTGTTCGCTATCATCCTTGGATCTGCATACAGCGGCAACTTGACCGCTACCCTCACCTTGCCCAAGTATCCTCCACGCCCAGAGACACTGAAGCAGCTGGTTGATACTGCTGACAGGTGGAGTACATCTAAGTGTTAATGCGATAGTGTTGCTATGCTAGGTGTTGTAGTTTATAGTTTTATTATAATCTGTATATTACCTTATTTCTACGTTAACACACAGAATAACGATGCAGCCATACGGTCAAGAGTTTAGGAGTGTCTTTGCCAAGTCAGACTTGCCAGTATTTCAGAAGCTGGCCCATCTGATGGACTTCGTACCATCGATGTACGAAGGTCAAAGACAAGCTATTAGCAGAAAGTAAGTGAAGATTAAAGATTTTCTTTACTCGTTAAGATCAAGACTGATTTACCTCTTCTGTAGAACCAACGTCCCTGTTACTGTACCTACAGCTGGCAGATTTAGGTAGAATGTGGTGCTGAGGAACGCTTTAAAATTAGATCTTACTTCACGTAGTAATTTACCAACTGCTCAGACAGAGGAACCATACGCAGTGTTAAAGGTTACTATGCTGCGTCCATATCTGGAAACAGATTTCACTGGGATGGCGGTTCTTCAGGTGATGCATAGATTTTTCTAGATGTCTTATTGTGAATAACGAAACAAAAGTGAAGTTCACGGAGGCAAATTCTTTCTTTCTCCACGACAGGCAGGCGCATCTGGAAAACCGACGCTCCCAGCAGCACAGCATAGCGGAATGGTTTACGCTGCCGGATGGGAGTGAACTGTTGTATGTCGGTAAAGAAGACATTGTACCTGGAGGATCGGGATGGCCTCTGCCTCACGACGCCCCTTACCGAGACGCCATTGACAGTCACCTCATGGGCGTGATAGAGGTAGGGTGACGCTTATTTAATCTAGAAGTATTGTATATGTACTGTGCAATCATATATAAAAAAACTGTGGGGTCGTCTCACAAGTTTCTGTTTTATGTTACTTTATTTAAGCAAACATACGGTTATAATTTAGTTAAAACAGTCGTATTTTTCAGGCAGGCCTGTACGAAAAATGGGCGGCGGACCTACTTTTCAACGTTCAGGTGGAAAGCCGCAAAAAGAAACAAGATCAACGACAAGCGAACGTGGTGAAGGTGTCCAGTGGCCCGCAGGGGCTGTCCATGTGTCACTTGCAAGGTGCCTTCATCGTGCTCCTCCTGGGGTTCGCCTTGTCTTGTCTTACCTTTGCTGTGGAAATACTGAATATTTCTGCTTATCTTTATAGTATTAACTATCTAAAGTTTCGGAAGCTATGAAATATTGGACAAAAGTATATAGTAGTATGTTTAGGATGAAAGAAAATTTGCACGAGCTACTGGAAGACATTTGAGCGGAAAGGCAGTTATTACTCATAAATGTTTGAGTAGTTGATATGCCTCTGATTTTAAAGTACTGCCCAAGGATAAGTGTGTTACAGTGATGTTTATGGTGATGTCACGCTTATGTCACAACTCACTTGTCCTTTTGTAAAACATAAACCACGATAGTAAGAAAAAGAAGAAAATAGCAAGGATAGCCACACTTACAACCAAGAACTTACAGTGATTGTAGTAAAAATGTATAAAAACAATAAATATCATAATTCAAGACTAGAGCTACCATATATGATGAATAGGCAAGTCACAAGTCAGTCACAAGTCAGTCACAAAAGAAAAAAAAATGTCTCTCTCTGAAAGTAATAAAAGTAGTAAAGTTATGAAGATCATTTGTATTGAACCAGGGAGAAGATGGATGGCGCGTGGCAGGAGCCTTCACATCAAGGTAACATCTTTACTTTACGTACCAAACCAGTCCCTGCCGTCTCCGTACCTGCTCTTCACGTGGGGCCAAGACCTGTAAATGGAATACGAGTAAATACATACATACATATATATATATATATATATATATATATATATATATATATATATATATATATATATATATATATATATATATATATATATATATATATATATATATATATATATATATATATATATATATATATATATATATATATATATATATACTCGTCCACCGAATTTTGTAATAGAAGCTCATGATTAGCTTAACCACCCGAAGGCGCGAGAGTGGGAGGAATTTTTACAACTTTCTCTTGCCAACGCTCGTCTCCTTGACGTGTTCAAGGTTATGATCGACTTCTTTTTTGTTGGCCTTATCCCTTAGCTACTTTTCTGCTCTTCATTTCTTGCTTCTGTTCTGATTATTACTCACTTTTCTTTTTATCAATGTACTTATGTTCCTTGTTGTTGTTGTTGCTGTTGTTGTTGTTGTTGTTGTTGTTGTTGTTGTTGTTGTTGCTGTTGTTATTGTTATCCATAGAATGAGAGACAAAAATAGAGGGATGTAGAGTTGAAGGAGAGTGAGAGATAGAAGGAAGAAAAGAAACAGACCAATAGAGAAGAGATGAAAAAAATGTGTGTGTGTGTGTGTGTGTGTGTAATTCACTGTTTGATCTGCTGCAGTCTCTGACGAGACAGCCAGATTTTACATCCCGTACCTACTCACTGCTAGGTGAACAGGGGCTACACGTGAAAGGAGACACACCCAAATATCTCCACCCGGCCGGGGAATCGAACCCAGGTCATCTGGCTTGTGAAGCCAGCGCTCTAACCACTGAGCTACCGGGCCGTGTGTGTGTGTGTGTGTGTGTGTGTGTGTGTGTGTGTGTGTGTGTGTGTGTGTGTGTGTGTGTGTGTGTGTGTGTGTGTGTGTGTGTGTGTGTGTGTGTGTGTGTGTGTGTGTGTGTGTGTGTGTGTGTGTGTGTGTGTGTGTGTGTGTGTGTGTGTGTTTCACTGTTTGATCTGCTGCAGTCTCTGACGAGACAGCCAGACGTTACCCTACGGAGCGAGCTCAGAGCTCATTATTTCCGATCTTCGGATAGGCCTGAGACCAGGCACACACCACACACCGGGACAACAAGGTCACAACTCCTCGATTTTACATCCCTTACCTACTCACTGCTAGGTGAACAGGGGCTACACGTGAAAGGAGACACACCCAACTATGTGTGTGTGTGTGTGTGTGTGTGTGTGTGTGTGTGTGTGTGTGTGTGTAATTCACCTCGGTCGTCTGCTGGTCACCCAGCCAGTCTTCCCATTACTGAACGAGCTCAGAGCTCATAGACCGATCTTCGGGTAGGAAAGAGACCGCAAAACACAACACACACCGGGAAAGCGAGGCCACAACCCCTAGAGTTACATCCCATACCTATTTACTGCTAGGTGAACAGATTAAGAGGCTTGCTCATTTGCCTCGCCGCTTCCCGGCTGTGTGTGTGTGTGTGTGTGTGTGTGTGTGTGTGTGTGTGTGTGTGTGTGTGTGTGTGTGTGTGTGTGTGTGTTTGTAAGTTAGCCTTCCCTTCAGTGTTTCTTCGGGTGTTTTTAATTTGTGTAATGGACTTGGCAGACTTGTTCCGGAAGGGTAAGTCGCAGACACCAATTACAGCACGGAAAGTGAAAAGAAATTGAGAAAATGAGCAAAATGAACCCCCAAGACAGAGAGAGAGAGAGAGAGAGAGAGAGAGAGAGAGAGAGAGAGAGAGAGAGAGAGAGAGAGAGAGAGAGAGAATATAGTGACAAATATATAAAGAATTATAAAATGGGAAGCATATTTAATACGAGGCGTTGCAATGAAAGGAATGTAATAACAGGGAATGAATCGAGGGGAAGAAAATTCTCAAATTTATGGAGTTCACGGAGAAGAAAACGAAAAGGTGGATTCAGGCTGAGAAAGATTGAGTATTATGTGACACTGGAAGAAATGAAAGTGGCTAGTGACGCGTGAAGAAACTGCGGAGGAAAATGACTCGTGCCTGTGTGTGTGAAAAGGACAAAGAAAAAAAAAATATAAACCCTTTGTGATGTTCTTTTCATTCTGGTATTCAGATGAAATGTCCATTTTATCTTTCTTTTTTTCAGAAAGGATTTAAGTTGTGGAATATACGCAAATGGTGTATTATACAGTAAGGAAATGTGAAGGACGACGCTGCAAGGGAAGAAAAATTAATATGGGGCGAGACGGAAGGACACAACGTAGCTTTCACACCCTCTCCCTACTTACATTATTTGCATCTAAGTTTAATTACTCGGAAGCGTATATTACACAAGTCCCCAAAACTACTGGAATCCACGGCAGTAGTCTCGCGGCCTGAGATGCGAGCTGACCTCCGTCGCCGACCAATCTTGGGACCTGTTTTCCAAAAGACACCATGTATTTCGAAGGTGAAATTTCTCATTCCAATATCTATGCAAAATTACCTTGCAGCAGTGCGTGGGAATAGCGAGGGCGTTACGGGCGGCAGGACAATAATGGTGCCTCTGCGCGGTGAGGAAATTTGGTGGTGAGGAAATTCCCGCCAAAGACCATTATTTTGCTTCTGGTGGGCGGGACATGCAACGCGTGAAGTGCTGAGGTTGCTGTGGACGATGATAGGAAGGTAGGGAAGAATATACACTGCATGATGGGAATTAGGAAGAAGGTGACGGGAAACAC
>NC_059271.1:23677874-23682874 GCF_017591435.1 Portunus trituberculatus | reverse complement strand
TTCTGGTACTGGTCCACATAAAGTCAAGTATGCGGTTAAAAGAAGCATGTAAAACCACATGGAACATATTGAAGCATCACAGAATTGTCATAAAAATGAAAAAAAATATTAGAAATACGTTTCAATGCCCAACATCTTCAGCATTTCTCTTAGAGGTTGAATACGTCATCAGGTAAGAAAGGGGATCTTTTTTAACCATTGTGACGATATGATCCTATCTACTGTGGTAATTAGAGCTGAAAGAAAGATATATTCGAAAACCTTTATGGGGTGAAGAATGTTTAGGAAATTGAAGATTACTCGCTCGACGAACATGAACTTATATGGTTTATGGTTTCCTATTGATACATTTGGTGAAGAGTACTGAAAAAGAAAAGTAATACAGAACTTAACAAATTTTTGTTTGTTTTCTTCCTAACTTAGTAGAAATCAAATTTTTCCCTTTTAGCTTTATCAACGAAGTGGAGGTACAGTACGTATTTCATCGCAGCTGGATACCAACAGAGGAATAAGTGCGTTAAAACAATCATGAAATAGATTAATGATTGCAATAGTTTGAGATATTACAACTGATTATTCAATCAACCAGCAAACTTGGTTCGAGCTGCTTCGAAGGATTCACAATTGTGGTTCGAACTAGGTCGCCTTGATCGGATTATTAAGAGGCCAGACTAAAAAGAAGGAAAAAGACTTAAGTACAAGGATATGATCAAGGAAGCTTCCTTGGACCTGTTCAAAGGTACTGGCTCTGTCAGGTGGCACTAATAAACATGACATCCTTGGAGGAGTTCATTGCCAGCATCCATCTCATTGGTTTCGGTAGACTCTGCATCAGCTTTGTTGTTACTAAATTCCCGGCGGACGTGTGCGCAATACAAATATTCATTTAGCCTCAACGAATATTTCCTTGTGCACTACACGAGTGTAATCATCGCCCTCCCGACGACACGATTTCACCACAGGTTTGTTAATTTACTAAATATCAAGCTAATAACCATTCTCTCTCTCTCTCTCTCTCTCTCTCTCTCTCCCGAATAGAGTAGTTGGTTAAGACAGCTCGTGTTCGGGCCTCTGGTCCAGGAGGCCCGGGTTCGAACCCTTGCCAAACCTAGTTGCCTGGCTGGAGATGCAGCGTTCTCCTGCTAACCCTAACCCTAGCGGTGCCATATGACCTAAGCTGTTGCGTCGCATAATGGAATAATTTCTATTCTCTCTCTCTCTCTCTCTCTCTTAGGTTACCGACCAGTGTGGCAGGTTTCCCAGGCTGAGGATGTGCCTCACTATTCCACCTGTAAGTTGTGTCACCTTGCCAACGCCAATACCCTCGAACATTATTGTCTCGCGTGCCCCACAGTGAGAGACTTGCTACCACAAGGGCAGGATTTAATATCTGTATGTAAATATCTCCTGAATGATAACTTGGATTTGATGCTCATGAGACATCAATATTTTGGTGGTTACTAAATGTTAATATTTAAGTTTTCTAATTTGTGTGTGTGTGTGTGTGTGTGTGTGTGTGTGTGTGTGTGTGTGTGTGTGTGTGTGTGTGTGTGTGTGTGTGTGTCTGGATTCCAGTGTGTCCTGCGAGACATGTTTACTGTTACAAATGTGAATATTTCAGTTTACTACTTTGCGCGCGTGTGTGTGTGTGTGTGTGTGTGTGTGTGTGTGTGTGTGTGTGTGTGTTTATTTTTTTGGATTCCAATGTGTCTTGTGAGACACGCTTACGCTGTATACATTAATATATATTTTGGTTTCCCGCCATATGGGCGTAATAAATTTATCAAATCAAATCTCTCTCTCTCTCTCTCTCTCTCTCTCTCTCTCTCTCTCTTAGTCGAAGACGGACTAGTGCTTTTAAATCTTGAGAGAGAGAGGGAGAGAGAGAGAGAGAGAGAGAGAGAGAGAGAGAGAGAGAGAGAGAGAGAGAGAGAGAGAGAGAGAGAGAGAGAATCAGTTTCTAATTTTTTTTTTCATATTTTCCCAGCAAGTAATGGTAACTTACATTTGACCATCTCCGTGCATTTGTCTTGAAACCCTTCTGAAGTGTGTGATATCAAAAGCCACAAGTAATATCCCAACTAAACCACTTTATCTAGCAAACACACAAATAAAGTAGGACTGGAAGCCTCCATACGAGTAAGGCTTGCTTAAACAAGTAAGGGTTGCAGGAAACAGTCAGGGCTGAACTTGTGAACCGGCGGGATTTATTGGAGGAGGATTTGTTTGGTATGGAGAGGACAGTCAGGCTGGAACTTGTGGCTCTGGTAAAGGGGTTGCTACTCATAAATCAGTGTGGGACGGCTCGTGATGCAACTGTATGTGTGTGTGTGTGTGTGTGTCTGTGTGTGTGTGTGTGTGTGTGTGTATCAGCACTGTAAAGATACCACTGTCCATCCATATTCTCTCTCTCTCTCTCTCTCTCTCTCTCTCTCTCTCTCTCTCTCTCTCTCTCTCTCTCTCTCTCTCTCTCTCTTACATAATGCTCACCAAATATCCTGAAGTATGATAATGATGATAATGCTGCTGATAATAATAATGATAATCATAATAACAATATGTCATTTGTACAAGCACAATATAGATAATAAATTGAAAAATGAGGACAATCATAAGAGAAAGCAGCGAAAAAGAAAATATAGGAAGCCTTAAGTACCGGTGTAAAAATACTGCAGAATATGATAATGAATATAAATGGCAAATAGAGTGATACATGTCAACACCGAATACAAAAACTTGTTCACTAGGAAGTGTGCAGCAATCTCGAGGAACCACTTGATGCAGCGATGGTTTACCGCCATTCTATTTCTTCTTTTTTTTTTTTTTTTTCTCTCCACTCGTGTTGAGTGAGTTGAGCGCAGTGGAGGATAACATAGGAAAAAACCCTCACTCATGGGGGTCGTTCAGTTCGCAGTAATGTATTTTGCACGTTGTAGTCGGAGCCACGACCCTGTTTACTGTGCTAACAAGATGCGAGGGGAGGCGAGGAGAGCCAGACCCTCTTGTACATCCTGCAAGAGAGAGAGAGAGAGAGAGAGAGAGAGAGAGAGAGAGAGAGAGAGAGAGAGAGAGTTAGATAAGAACCTATCTATTAGCAACTTCATGACGTCCCCCATCCTCTCTCCTTCGCCTAGTTTGTTTCCTTCCCCGTGTCAGTGTTGCAGTGTTGCAGGCCATCTTGGGTCACCACGGTGTGCGGGTGGCTCAAATATTGGAGATGAGTAATTATCCACTAGAATTACATCTGAGTAAGGGAGGAGTTGGATGGCCACTACTTCATCGAAGCCCTTGATAGATTTCAGGAGCAGTGTTTGTGAAGGATAGTGGAAGGGAAGGAGAAAGGGACGCAGCTGCCAAACGCCGCCAGCCACTGATATAAGTAAGCACGCACCTGTGTAATGGCTCAGTGTTCCGAGTGAGGCCGAGGTGTGAGTACGTCTCCGCACCGTCCTGCCACTTTAGTCTGTGTTGACTTGCAAATCAGTGGATCATGAGACTTGTTATACAAATGATACAGAACTGAATTCAGAACAATGCAAGTTATATCAAAACTTTTCCAATATTCTTTTTGCCCGTGAACTTAAAATCACTGAAATTAAGACAATAGAAGAAAGTTATTTTTACATATAACAAAGGAGCCACAAGAGCGTTCAGTTCGCCTGGCCCGTTCCCAGAAGTTCACAGGCAGGTAAGGTTTTAAAATGTTGTACTGAACCTTTTTTGTGTGTTTGTGTGTATGAGTGATGTTCTATATGAGGTAAACAAATATTTTTTGTTAAATTTCATCTCTGAAAGTATGGAATCTTCTTTTTTAGGTAGAGAAAGATTTAGAAAATATACCGCCATATATTGAAAGTAAAGGAAATGCAAGGAAGAAAGGAAGGACATTGTTTATTAATTAAAGGTGTGGATGATGGTGTGAGTAGACAAGCAGCAAAACTAACGCTGCTTTACTTTGTCACTGAACGGGATCACACATTAGGGAGGTGAGGTGAGGTGGTTGAGTGGTGCGGAGCTGCCGTGGTCAAGGGACCACGGCCTCGTGTAAGATCAGAGAAAACTTAGTAAGGAACATGGAAAGGCGACAACAGCAACAACATTACAAGCAGCTCCCTCACAGGTGGACAAAACTGGGACGTTAAGAGAGGAGGTGGATGTCGAATAAATTTTCTATCAGTATTCGTGGCTGTGATTTTGATATGTAAATACCTGAAGAGCTCCATGAGGCAAAAAACATACATATCAATAAATCTACTTGACAATTATCAAGATGTAGATCAGGGCACGGTTTTTTTAGTTTGACAATTTATCATCTTTAGTCCCAATATATTTCTCTGCATTAATAAAGCAAGGGCACGAGCGACGAATGTCTCCAGTATATGGTCGGAAAAATATTTTTTGCTGAATCACTTTTATGATACATGGAAACATATTTTTCCATTCGTTTTCTTTTCTTAGTGATCAATCTGCTTTCCTACCTTTGTCTACGCTACACGAAAGACATTATTACTAAGTCCGCTAAGTTCCGACGAGCCCCATGAAGCGTGGTAAACTTTGCATGTCGTTAAGTAACAGGTTCTAGTCGCAGCTGTGTTGTGCGTGTACCTTTTAAAGGAGACCGCAATCTTGTCGACCTTTAGTTGCCCATCTCCCAGAATTATTTAATGTATTATCTAAAATCTCGGGGGCAGGAGGTTTTCATTGGTCGAAGACGAACCTTCATGGTGTTGCCTTAGACTGAACTAGAGTTTTCCTGTTTAAAATTGATGGCTTTGGTGGATCTGAAATAATGTGTAAAGGAGACAAATAAGTGACGAGGACGGTCACACCCACCCTCCGCCCCCCACATGCCTGAACTGGTTCCCAATGAGAATTAAAACACAAGTGGCGTGGCTAATGGTCTCGGTTCTGGGTCAGGCGGTAAGTAAGCACTTCTAGGTTCCGCTGCAATGTGCCAGTGACGCTGATAAATATTCAATGAGACGCGATCGATGACTTTG
>NC_059271.1:23640374-23675374 GCF_017591435.1 Portunus trituberculatus | reverse complement strand
GGACCTTACAGAAACACAAAAATAAACACACACACACACACACACACACACACACACACACACACACACACACACACACACACACACACACACACACACACACAGCGAGGCTGACAGGTTGACATTGGCGGAAAATCTGAAAGCCGCAGAAATTTATAGTGGCTTTATGTTTTTTACGTCACGGTCCATGTACGCCGCTGAGCTATGTTGTAGAGGCAATTTGTATCGCTGTGTATGGCTGTATGGTACTACTTGCAGCTGTCCTCTGTATGGCATCACTGGTACTAACTCAGAATAAACGTGTCGAGATATAAGGGTGCTGTTCTTTAAATGTATTCTTACGTTGAAATAATCGTCACGGTAATATATTTAAGTTTGGCTTTGTATTATTGTGTGCAGTTCAGGTGGAAACTGACCATGTGGAAAAATTTAGTTATCTTAACTAATACATTGATCATTTCCACATCTTTTTTTTTTCCCCCCCGTTTTTCAGTACATACAAGGTTATCGGTCCAGTGTTGAGTTTTCTGAATGATTTCATTCAACTTGCATCAAATATGTAATGAGAACTGGTACGAAACACACACACACACACACACACACACACACACACACACACACACACACACACACACACACACACACACACACACACACACACAGAGAGAGAGAGAGAGAGAGAGAGAGAGAGAGAGAGAGAGAGAGAGAGAGAGAGAGAGAGAGAGAGAGAGTAAAGGAAAATGAATAAAACTCAGAACGTTTCCTCATTTCATCACTTTACGTGGCAGTTACATTTCTAACGAGTGATCTTGCCATACATTTGCCCTTGAAGACTCTTACGTATGTCACCAAAAGTTTCAGAGCAACGAGATTCATTTGCAAGAGGTGGCTTGGTAATATCGGGTTATTAGTGAATTCACAGAAGTGACGGCCACTTTCAGATACTGTATTACTGTTGGGAGATAGATTTGATGCTGAATCGTACTAAAAGGCTGGCTTTGCTACTGAATGGGTTCCCTCATCTCTGCTCTCCTCTCATTACTGGTCCGCCTCACACTTGTTGGATGTGTTTCAACGTTTGAATGTTAATCTCTAGACTTTAGTGGTTGATTACCTTGAATGGCAGTCTCATTAAGGAGTTTTATAAATCTTTCTGAAGGTTTGATCTTCGTCGAATGTCATCGAATGTTCATTTCTTATCAGAGAGAGAGAGAGAGAGAGAGAGAGAGAGAGAGAGAGAGAGAGAGCAGACAAATCATAAAGTGAAATGAAGGGAGATGTATCGCAGAGGCTAAATGAATTCCGCAGTATTCTTTAGCAAAGTTGTATTTGAATGGCTTGTAAGTATTTTGATGACGAGCATCTACGAGATTTTAGCCCATATCTTGAAAAATAAGAGTTGTTAGTGTACATAGTATACTATTATTATTTATAACGTATAAATCCCTACAATATTCCATCAAACAATTCCTTGTATATCGTTGTACATAGTTAAAGAGAATAAATAATGAATACGAAGAAAAATTGATACTCACAGTGCGCCGATAAGTTGACGGTCATAGATGCATCACCCACCCAGCGTTCCTCTATCTGGCTGGATCATATTGACACAACAAAAAGTTTAAATGTGTCTGGAGAGATTCCCGGAAAGTAAGAAGGTAACTTTGTCCTTCCTCAGGAAGGTCGCTTTTCCTCAGCACGGCCGTGACGGGCCTCAGGGCAACGACGCCTGTGTGCCGACGCTGAAGCAACACTGGGTTGTTGAGAGAGAGAGAGAGAGAGAGAGAGAGAGAGAGAGAGAGAGAGAGAGAGAGAGAGAGAGAGAGAGAGACTTAATGAAATGCATAGTGAAGAATAAGCGATCAATGGTAAGAAAATGTAGAGAACAAACGGAAATTATAGCTCGTGTAACTAAAGTTTAGTTAGGCATAATCGTAATTAATGAGATACATCTTTTTCTCTATTTTCATTCTAACCACCTCCACACAAACACTCCTATCCTAAATCTCTCTCTCTCTCTCTCTCTCTCTCTCTCTCTCTCTCTCTCTCTCTCTCTCTCTCTCTCTCTCTCTCTCTCTCTCTCTCTGTCTGTCTGTCTGTCTGTCTGTCTGTCTGTCTGTCTCTCTCTCTCTCTCTCTCTCTCTCTCTCTCTCTCTCTCTCTCTCTCTCTCTCTCTCTGGTGGTGATATTAATTCCATCGCTATCAGTCTGCAGTATCTGAATGCAAAAATAAAATTCTGATCATCGTGACGCACTGAACTTTACATTTAGAGTTTGTTTTGTTAGAAATACGCCCGCTCATTCAGAGTAATGCTGCCGTTTTTCCATCACCCCTGCAAAATTTACCATTGTTGCCTGCACAGTGAGGTGCGAGGAACACGAGTTACTTGGGTGGAAGGCGCGGCAGGGAGCAACGTCATCCGTCTCCCTCAGCAGTCGTCCCTCCGTCGTGAATTAGCAGGGGAGCGGTCGGTCTGATGCCACTAATGTTCGCGTGGCTGGGCTTCAACAAACGTCCCAAACACCTGTCTTCCCCCACACTGCTGCATCCATTTACCATACATTACTCGGGGTCTGTTATCTTGTGATATTTCATTTTCGTGCTCGATTACTTTACAAAACGCATTATCAACTAATAGAAAGTAAATATGTAACATCTTGCAGTTCGCTAAATACGTGATGGAAACTTGTGCACGTCTCTCTCTCTCTCTCTCTCTCTCTCTCTCTCTCTCTCTCTCTCTCTCTCTCATGCATCATCAAATATCGGGAAACCACCACAGCCATTTCTCCAAGCGACGATAAACACGAAAATCTTACCAGTTTTGAAAGAAGGATTAATTTGTGACATTCCCGGTAAATCGTATAAACTAATGATTTTAGCAGTACACATTGACAAAAGTTTAACAAGCTCAACATTGCATGCGTTTCGTCAACATTTATTAACTTTAGTAGCTATGATGTAATATGCATAAACTCACCTTGTCGGCTTTTATGTCTAAATAGGCAGGAACTTTTCTTTCAAACAAATTTCCTACAGGTTTAACCAAAACACTATTTCCTCCTCCCCCATCTTCCCCCGTCTCTCTCTCTCTCTCTCTCTCTCTCTCTCTCTCTCTCTCTCTCTCTCTCAAGATTTAAAAGCACTAGTCCGTCTTCAACTAAGAGTTTTATTACTAAAAGTGGAAAAAACTGAAAATTTTTGAAAAGTTAAAATCAAAGGAGTGCAGGAGTTTGCCCACTTTTGCGGGAGGACCAAAAGAATAAAAAGGAAAAAATTAACCGACCACGTAACTTTTGCATACAAGGTTGTAATAGTGAGTCACGGATCGCCAGGAGGCCAAAATGTGTCGGAAAGATTTAGGGTCATAGTTAACGCCATATCTTGTTGACATAAGTGTATCCAAAAAGATTAGGAGTAGCAGCATATTCATATCAGTTTTGTGTCTAATAGGAAGGAGAGAGAGAGAGAGAGAGAGAGAGAGAGAGAGAGAGAGAGAGAGAGAGAGAGAGAGAGAGAGAGAGAGAGAGAGAGTGTGTGTGTTTCAGTGTGAAAAATTATCAAGATCACTGGATTTGTATTTATGTCACAAATGGCATCTACGGATCAATTGAATTAATCAAGGTATTAGTACAATATAATGATTCTAAGAACAAAATCCACCATTTCTCTACACACCCTCTTACCAACACACACACACACACACACACACACACACACACGCACACACACACACACACACACACACACACACACACACACACACACACACACACACACACACACACACACACACACACACACACACACACACACACACACACACACACACACACACACACACACACACACACACACACACACGTTCCTTATGGCACCCTTCAATAGTAGTTCCACATTTTACACGAGCCTGAAAAGGACACGGGAAAAATACTGCCGCCGTACAATACCGTTCCTACAAAAGGTTGTCGGCAAACAGACACAAGCTCCTGCAAAACAATATTCGAGGTTCCACAGTCGAGATTCAGGTCCTGACACACCTGCACGGCCGCTTTATTTTTAACTGTCATAATTGCCACCGTGTGTATTTACCAGTGTGCTCGTCCGTCCTCGCTAGATAGCATGATAGCTCGTGTATGAATAAGTTTCCTTCATTGTAGCATATATTTTTCCTTCACTTGATTGCTCTCACATATCCTCTTAACCTTTCTTTTTCGCCTGAACAATAACCCTAATTTTTGGTTATGTACGTATATCACAATTTTTCTTCTCCAATGTTATTTGTAAACAGTTCATAGTTTCAAAACATGATTTCGTTTACAGCGTTCTGGATTGAGCTCTTACCCGCGATCACACTTTTAATGCTGCTGCCCTTCATTAGGGAGAACGTTCCAGGTCGGTGCACGGCCAATGAACTCTTAAGGCCTCCACCTGCCGCCACGCCTCTCCCTAACTCCTGCCACCACGCCTCACGCTGTCTCTAGTAATGGAACGCTCTGAAGGCCATCAGCTGTTTCTTTTCATTATCTTTTTACCAGGAAGTAATTATCGCAGAAGAAAATGTATCATAATATGCCTCGTAATGAAGAATAAGGTCAGAAAAGTTATTGGTCGTGTATTTAAGGTCCAGGGAACTCTTGGCGAGATTATAGTGCGGTTGCCACGTTATTCATTGCTGGACTTACTTCCACACTTTTTTCTTGCATGGTCGTCTTTTTAGTTTTTTGGCGCCGTTACTATTTCTTGGCATGTTTTGCTGTAAAAGTTATCATCCATTTTTTTCCCCTGACAAATTGTTTCTCTGCTCCCCTCTTTTAATTATTTCCTTAACAAAAGCAATTCCGTGCCAGTCCAGATTAATCGCATGCATCTTTTATCTTTCTTGCCATTGTTTGGTCTCACTGATGAATGGTCGTTCTCTTCAATTTTTTCTCGTTTATAAGCGTTCTCGCTCTGTCACGCCTTGCATTAGCTGCATCTTCTTACAAGGAAATGTTTAATGATATTGCAGCTTAGTTCTGCAATGTTCTTTTCAATCTTTTAACTAAGCTATGGCTATTTAAGTTTTTTTTTTTCATTAATTAATCAACTGTTGAATTAAACAATGAAATTCAAATAAAACTCTCGTATTTATTTCTTGTATTTACGTTACGCGCTGTTCAAAATATTAAGTATCTTTATGGATGAGGAAGAAAAAACGGGAAAAGAAAAATTTTACCGGGTTCGAAAGTTTGCGAGTTGATGAATAAAGTATAAAACTTACAGCATCTTAGTAACACTCATTAACTTTCTCGTACTCTGAAAGAAACTCAGGTCCAAATTTTTTTTCTTCAAGCTGACGACTTTAGACACTGAGAAAATTGCTGAGACTTGACATAAAAGTTTCAGGCGACAATTAATTCAAAGTAACCGATAAATAAAATCAAAGTTAACATCCAAAAAAAACTTCAGGGAAAGTTGCTTTATGTCTTGTGGAGAGAGAGAGAGAGAGAGAGAGAGAGAGAGAGAGAGAGAGAGAGAGAGAGAGAGAGAGAGAGAGAAGAACTAGCTGCGTTGTTGATATGTTTCGGTTGCTGCAGCACGTCTGTCGGGAATCAAAAGAGAAAGCCGGTTGATTTAATTATTCGTTTTTATCACAAAGGCCGCTACTGAGAAAATAAAGTCTTCGTATGGATGATCTCAGCCCTTGTATCAATTATGGAGTATAGATATGAAGTGACGATTATATCAGTGCATGCATAATAATTTTCTTTTATTTGAAATTTTTCCTTTAAAGAAGAGAAGTTAAGGAAAACATGAATCTCAACAACTGGGGATGAATGCATTCCGTTAACGGTATTTGTTCTTTTTCTTCCATGAACTGAGGTTAATTTTAAGGGATTTTCTAGGTTCTTCCTCTTTTTTTTATGTATCTGTTATATCTGTAAAGATGGATTTATACCGCGCCTGAAAATCAATCAGTCAGTCTGAGAAACATTCAAGCACTACAGTGTCGAGATACGGCCAGAATAGGCGACAAACTTTCATTGACAGCATCGACGCTTACAATAGGATATACTTTTAATCTTTTGTTCAGTAATAGAAAGAGTGATTAAGATATAGAAAAATAACGTCCGCAAAATCAATTCTTTTGGATCCCACAGAAATGCGTAAAAGTATTTTTACTTGATATCATGAAGGTGTCATGCACAAAACAAAATATTGCTGCATCAGGCTCTCACTTTGATTCATTAAAGTTTCCTCACTTCCTTTTGTATTGGTATATACAGTGTGTGTGTGTGTGTGTGTGTGTGTGTGTGTGTGTGTGTGTGTGTACCTTGTATTTCCGATGTAAAGCTCTTTGTCTTGATGTAAATAGTGATGAAATAATTGCTGGTGATATAGAAAAAAGTTTTGTGTCATTATGTATAAATGACCCAATATTTCCAACTCGTGGGCTCGCCACAAAGAAAGGCATTCGCCTACCTCACTGGCTCCATCCCGCAGCTACAAAGGGCCCAGAGCACTGAAGCTCCAGGGTATATGATTGATTTAAAAGTAGATTAACAGTGTGTTTCCGGAAGTTTGGAGTTAGAATATTGAATGGCCCGATTACTCTTCGCCCCGTCCATGTTTTTTTTTTCTTTCCTTCTTTTTTTGGTCTTATTTTCACCATCTCCATTAAATCGCCACGTTTATTCTTCATCCAGTGGTGTGCCTTATCTATTAATCAAGCCATTTATTTTACGCTAATTTCCTGCACCTCCACTGGCCACTGCCTTCCAGCACCTTGGTTCACCTCTCACAAATATAGCTAGGCACAAGCACTGTTTGTATTCACCTCCACAGAAGTTGAGTCACTGTGACCGCTGAACAACTCGCATGAAGGACGCAACTGAAGCATCTTTTATAAATTAACCAAGTGCTGAAATACGAATAATTGATTATTCACAAGTTCCATCGTGATGTGTGATGTGATGTGATGTGTTCTGTTCAGTTCAGCTCCCTTTCAACTTCCTCTCTCAGCAAGAAGTGGAAATAAAATTGAAAGCATTGTTTGCAGTCGGATCTAATTGTGAATAGGATGTGGTTGATTAGCTTGATAAATGCAGCGTTTGAACTTTGCTCTAAAAAATGAATGGAGAGAGAGAGAGAGAGAGAGAGAGAGAGAGAGTGAGTGAGTGAGTAGATATATAAATGAAGCACCAAACTAAGAAAAAAGTTGGATTATGTCGCTGATGAGAACATAACTCAAGATTCTGTCGCAACACCAAAAACTTAACGAGAGAAATGAAGAAATAAAGTGAAAGAGGAATGACAAGATACAAAGACACTATAAGTAAGCGAGGAACTCTTCGTAATGACTCTGGTATAAAAAGAAAAGCAGGAGGAAAGGTGCAGGGGAGGAGAGAGCCAGACCACAAGGAAAGGAGAGAGGGAGAGGAGATGAAAGGCAAGGAAGTGGACAGAAGCCTGCGGAAGCTCACTGGTCTTTGGCGGGTGTCGAGATTGTCGGTGTTCAAGAGAAAAACTCTCGAGGATTCTCCAATCGTGTGTGTGGGACATTGCACCTGGGGAATCCTTTCATTTTTGTTCCTTTTCATCATTCCCGGGAAGCGCGGCCAGCAATTATGAGTTTGCAGTTCTGTGTCTTGATTTATTTTTCCCTGTGTCTTTGTGTTCATAGTATACAACCATCAAAGTCTTCTTCAGGGAGCAGAGAAGACTCGCTCATTAACACCTTCTACTTGACTCCGGTTTTCATTTCAGCAAACAATCTCTTTTCCTTTACCTCCTTTTGATGATCGTTATGAAAGAGTATCTGGTCACCGAATTGAAAGACTGAATTTGCAATGAAGATGAAGATGTAACCACTAAGTGGGCAGGGACTCCGGCAGACTACGATGTCTCCACACACTTTATCTTCTTGGATCTCTTCTTACCTACTTCACTCCGGACCAGCGAAAGCTTACATTTACATCAAGTGACACACACACACACACACACACACACACACACACACACACACACACACACACACACACACACACACACACACACACACACACACACACACACACACACACACACACACACACACACACACACACACACACACACGAGAGAGAGAGAGAGAGAATCATACGATTATCATCTCTGAGAAAACATTAATCTTTAAGAAAATGCATGACTGTTTTGATAAAGATCGAGACATCGCACGAAATAATATACAATTGTGTGTGTGTGTGTGTGTGTGTGTGTGTGTGTGTGTGTGTGTGTGTGTGTGTGTGTGTGTGTGTGTGTGTGTGTGTGTGTGTGTGTGTGTGTTGGTTGCTGCATATAGCCCCAAATGGGTGAGGGAAAGGCACAAAGCCTTCAATGATGTCACACATACCTCTCCTCATCCCAGAACGTGAGGCTGTCGGTGGAAGAGGTGGGTGGGTGGGTCTCGTGCCACTGCGCTTCGAGGCACATTGACCCTGTCGCCTAAAGAAACATGCTTTCGTCCTTACGTGGAGGGAACAAAGAATCTGCGTAGGTCTGAACGGTAAATTTATGGGAACGATGTGGGAATGGGCAACTGAGGTAAGTTTATTGGTATAATCTCCACGTGTCCAGGAGGCACCCGCAGCTTCAAGGGACCTTATATGCACCACAGGATATTAAAAACTCATAAATTGGCCTGGAGTGTCTCTAAGTCGCGACAGCGGCACTAACAGGCGGCCAGAAGAACCCAGAGTGCCAGGGGGTAGCAGCCAATGCGCGATATAAAGTACTATTAAATTGCAAGGAATATTGAAAACATGAAAATACGAGTGAGCATTGAAAGCGAGCATTGAGTTCTTATTTTCCATAAAGTTTAGAACATGTCACAGTCCGTTCAACGCTCGGGAACATACACTGCGGAGAGGATAGAACGATAGAATGGCGGCCTTCATGTTCTGTCATTCTTCCCATTGGCTATGATATGGAAAATGATAACGAGTATTGATGAAAGGTGTGGTTAGTCTTTAGATTGCAAAGGAGATTAATGACATGTCTGTCTTCCTTATCAAGATAACAAGTTAATAATGTATCACCTTTTATCTTTATCTATTTTTTTCTTTTACTACGAAACAAAGCCGACGTTCATAATCAGCAAACGCATTTCGACATATATAATTTGTTGAATATTTAGTACCGACACTAATCTGAGAGGCAAGATCCAATTTTAGGTATTCTGAAGAAAGGTGATAAACACTTCCATGCATCATGAGCCACCTGACCCAACACAGAACACATCAGGTGCATGAACCGTGACAGGTCTGCCTACAAAAATATGGCCAACCAGAGAGAGAGAGAGAGAGAGAGAGAGAGAGAGAGAGAGAGAGAGAGAGAGAGAGAGAGAGAGAGACGGGGGAGGAACTGGTGGCTTGAGTGACTGTCAATACCTACTAAGCGAATATGTTTACTTGGTGACGTCACGAGCAGACAGGTGCATTAGGATGTTGGTGATGTTTGCTCGCACGATGGGGTGAAAATGACCTTTTACTCCAGTGTAAGAAAATGAGCAGAACCTTTTAGGAAGAATATGAGACAAAATTAATGGAAATAGATAGAGTGTACTTATTATGAAGTTTCTTTTTGTATGTAACACTGTTAATCTGTACATGAGAAGTGTAATGGGTTCGTTGAGGCGGAAAGAGGACGGGTATACTCGTAGAGGCAAGAAGAGTGCTAAGGGTCCGTGCAGGGGGGCGGGAGCAGGGCCAGGGTGAAGGGTGCTTGTAGAGAGTAGGAGGGAGTGTACGGTATTCTCCATTCTCTCGACCATCACGTTGAACTAAATGCCAAGACGTCTGCCCCTGATGTGCTGAAATTATACCCAAACGTTACTGTTTTGTGAGTTGCTTCTATTGCTACTTGTTCTCTTTTTTTATTCCTCTCTGCAATTGAGTTAAGAAAGATGTTGACATTATTCTTATTAGTTTTAACTATTCAAAAAGTTGTTTTTTTTCGAGTTGAACTTGGTGAAATAGTAAATGTTTGAGTTGTGTATCCAGTTCACGTTAGATAAATAAAAAAAATTCCGCGTACTCATTCACATGTAAAAGTCTGCCTGTCTCTGTCTATCAGTCTGTCTGCTTCTCTCTCTCTCTCTCTCTCTCTCTCTCTCTCTCTCTCTCTCTCTCTCTCTCTCTCTCTCTCTCTCTCTCTCTCTCTCTCTCTCTCTCTCTCTCTCTCTCTCTCTCTCTCTCTCTCTCTCTGGCCGGGTCTCGTTTCCTTGTTGTCTCTCCTCTTCGCTTACGTTTGCTGATGCAACTCTGCTTTCATCCCTTGCCTCTCCTGTCTAGTGCAATCGGAAACAACCTCTCAATTTCCTCATTGTCCTCTCTTTCAGTGACGATAACAGTTTGGAACAAGTCCTCAGAAACTTCGATGTAATTTCAGATACATTAGTTGAATTAAGACGATCATTCACTACATTTACAGAGTGATATTGGCAAACATGGCTGTTCTAGCTGGTTAAATCACAAACATATTTGCCATATACGTAATTACCGTTCCTAAGTTTTCTGACGTAATCTAATTTAACTACTATGTGCAATATTATAACTGTTTAAGGAAACTCTCCACGCTAATGACATATGTATACGTATAAAAGAAGCAAAGAATATTAACATGGCAAGAAAACAACGATAAAGACGTGACAACAGAATTTGATAGTCGTAATGTTTTAGATTATGCACAGAAGTGGTAGACTAGAGGAACTGTCACATCGGACGCGGTAATATGTGGTCAGGTATGGAATGTGTTGTTGCAGAGGGTGGTTACATAAAACATTGGCAGGCCGGAGCTGGGTGGAGGGTGCACCATGGATTCTCCGAAGAAGCGCCCGCTGGTGTATCGATTAGGAGAAAAAGAAGAAAGTTTAATCAATGAGGTGGCGGGGAATGAGTGGGAGGCGGTGGAGCGGTCACTGGGTATTCACCGTGCAAGTGGCTCAGGCAACCAAGTGGAAAAGTTATTCTCTTTAGCTGCGGGTTGAGGGTGAAATGAGTAAATAAACCTCTCATCCCTTTACAACTTTTCTCTATCTATTTAAGTTTGCCAGTGCACGTGATTAGCTACATGTTTTTGCTACTTTATGCATCTTCAGTGTGGCTGAGCGGGAAGGAGGCCTTTGTAATCATATATTAAAAACATTTCAAATGTTAAACTCTCCTTTAAAAAAGGGAAGGGATGAAATTTTACAGTGGTCGTCGCTTTGACTCTAGTAGGTAATCCTCTTTCTGTGTCTGTTTCTGCTTTATTTTATGTATATTGTTGTTTATTTCATACAGGATTGTTAGGTGGGGAGCACGCTCGCTTTTGTCATATTCCTGGAGCTGTACACACCAAAAAATTAAACGGAATGAAATATGTGCGCGAGAAATTACTTTGTGAAGGAAGGCCTTGTAAATAAATTGTTATTGTTTACTTTTTACCGTTACAGTAATGTGAATGGCTTATCCTGTGGATTAACTGGATTAATGGGCTAGAATAATGCCGAGAATTTATCATCAGAACACAGCATAGTTTTAAGCTCGAGATATATCTTGCCCTAAAACATCTGATCATATCATATGTGATGCGTTGATCCTCGAATGCTGTTTGAATTTGTGTGAGGGAAATGGATGTCAGTGCCATTACCAATCCCATTTATGGTAGAAAGAGTTATTGTATCCACTCCTTTGCTAGGTGGTAACGTATAAATTTTAACATTGTTTTTATTGTGTTGATAAGAGGAGGATATTACACACACACACACACACACACACACACACACACACACGCACGCACACACACACACACACACACACACACACACACACACACACACACACACACACACACACACACACACACACACACACACACACACACACACACACACACACACACACACACACACACACACACACACACACACACACACACGTGTGGTTACTATAAACTGTCTACACTCACAAGAATGGGAGCAACGCCTCCATTGCTGTCAACACCACCAAAAAAACAAAAGGAATAGCAACCTTAGCCAGTAGGAGTTGGTAAATAGACCGGACCGCGTACTATTTATCCGAGTAGATCTGGGCTTACCCGGGCTTAGCATGAGCAGACATTCAGGGTGCGTTGTAGACTCTTAAAAAGAATTGAGGTGGGAATTTCGAGGTTTTAACCGGAAGAAGATAATGGCCACTCTTTTCTCTCAAGACACCATGAGTGTCTGCAAGAATGCTGCTTCTGTGGAAAATTGTGAAAAATTAGGGAAAGAGAGAATAACATGTACTCACAAAGCACAAGCTCCGGGAAGGATTAGTTAATGTACAGTTCTCTTCGTAGGAAGTGAGACATGGTACACTTATGGTCACAATTTGAAGTCATTTGTCGTACTCTGTTCCATAGCGTTCAGTTTGCATACTAATCTTGACTCCTCTGATAAGCTGCCAGTCTAATAAATGTCAGCTTTCGTTTGGCTCTCACGTTAACCTATCCAGAGTGCTGTATCCCATCGCTGACATTACTCCTTACTATGGGCTATCAAGTATTATTCTTATCATCCAGTAGTTTTAACTATTTTTCTTGTGTCTTGCTCTCTCGCTCAGTGGCTCTTTAGCAAACCAGAGAACTTAGAATTCATGAGCTATGTAATATGAAATAATTGTAATTGTATTATGTATAAATGAAGATAAGTATGTAAAGTGAGTGGTTGGGAAACAAAGTACTCTATTTCCTAACGTTTCGGCTACAAAACAATTCTCTCTGAAGATGTTTTTGTAACCGAATCACCGTTAAAACCTCCCCACCACCACTACAAGACTACAGTGCTGTAAATAACGCTACAATAAAACTTCTCCATCATAAATTTGATTTGTTGCAATGACTGAAGAAAAATGGTGGTAATCAGAAAGTCATTACCAGCTCACCAGATATCGCCTTCTCCTTGACAGTTCGATTCTTTTAACATTTATGATTATGTACTCCGGCTGAGAGAGAGAGAGAGAGAGAGAGAGAGAGAGAGAGAGAGAGAGAGAGAGAGAGAGAGAGAGACACGGGGGCAAGGTTCGACTTAAGGTACTTCCACCTCCGTTCTGTCTAGGAAGGATGCCCGATTTTACGCCACCCTAACATTTTTAATAGTGTGCGAACACACACACACACACACACACACACACACACACACACACACACACACATATATACACACATACACACACGGTCCCAGCTATATCCACCTCCACCATTACTACCTGAGTCTCACAAAAATCACTGCTCTCACCATAATCTTTCTTCTGTTTTTTTTTCTTCTTCTTACTATTATTATTTTCATTATCATCATAGTCGTCATTGACTAAAAACACTGCTATACTAGTTCGGTGAAGAATGAATGAAGACAAACAAAAGATATAAAGGAAGATACAACAATACAATAATACAGGTACGTAACACTTCACCTTCTAGTGCAGCTGAGTGCCTTAATGTCGGCGATAATTTGGGTAACCTTTAGGCCACACAAAAAAATAATGCTTATGCTAAAGTTTTACGTGTCTTTCCTGGAAAAGAAAGTAATCCGTCCCTGAGTGTTATCAATCAAACCCTGCGACCTGAGCTGCCGCGCCCCCTCTTGTTAGGCTGCACGTGATGAATGATTCCAACCCTCCTGTTAAGCCCACATCATTACTTTCAGAGGTGAAGAGAATAAAAATAAAAGGTCACAGCGACATCGCCTTTAGAGATGGAATCGTATGTTACACCATCTTTATGTCTGTACTATTTGGTCTTCTTGAACTAAAAATATTTTAAGAACAATGTTAATTTTGCTGCACTGTTTTCCTGCTATACAGGATTTAAGTTAGAAAGTTGTCAGAGAGAATGAATGAAGCAAAACTCTTTGGCAAAGCCCTGCTTACGGTGCCAGTCACAAAAATGAGGGAAAGGAGCAATCGAGAAACTTGGCCCATTTAGGTTAAAGTGTCTTGATACCTATCTTGAGAAAGAGTTGAAGTCATAGGAAGGAGGAAAACAATGAACAAGAATAGATTCCTAGTGTAACATTGAAAGGGACAAAAGAGTAAAGCTTCAGAAAACTCTTGTATTGGTAAGGTGGAGCGGCTACTAGTGAGTGCAAATCCTAGTTGTGCGGCAGGGAAGCCATGTAGTTGCCAAATTCAGAACAATAACCATGAAAATATGACTAAAAAGACAGTAAAATATACAATACTATGGTAATGAGTGAGAAATTCCATTCCAGTCTATTGTAGGAGATGAGTCGATGAGACGAAAAGCTCTTGACTCTTCCTTGTATAGGATTCAGTAGCATCTCAGTCGTTGGTTCCTGTGTAAGTACGGCAATGGCCATATTGTTGCCATTCACGACAATTAATAATAGTTCTAGAAAAGTTGGCTATTAGAACATCTTTGTGGCTAGTTGTATCAGGTCACTTACTCCTAGTTACAGTTAAAGTGACGCATCGTTGTTGAAACAAAACATAAGTTTATTGTAATGAATGTAAAGTATATTCGTGTGTGGCAGCAACCCTTCTTGTATTAAGGCAGTGTTAGTTGTAAACACAAAGGTGGACGTTCTTCATGGCCTCTTCAAACACACACACACACACACAAACACACACACACACACACACACACACACACACACACACACACACACACACAGAAGAGAGAGAGAGAGAGAGAGAGAGAGAGAGAGAGAGAGAGAGAGAGAGAGAGAGAGAGAGAGAGAGAGAGAGAGAGAGAGAGAGAGAGAGAGAGAGAGAGAGAGAGAGAGAGAGATACCATATCACTGTTATGAGACATAGGCACTCAGGTGTTTGGCTTTCAGGTGGAATTGAGGTGTAATTGTAAGACTAATTTGTTACCACATTAACGGAATTAAAAGTTTATGACAACTAAGTAACACCTTAGAGACTACGTGGCTGTCATGTGGGACCTGGAAGTTAATGTAAGACTTTACAACTTTCAAATGAATTCACACGCACACACACACACACACACACACACACACACACACACACACACACACACACACACACACACACACACACACACACACACACACACACACACACACACACACACACACACACACACACACACACACTCACACAAAAGAGTATTATGTCTTCAAGTGATAAAACCAAACCTTTCATCTTACTATGTACTTCCTACTCCAGGATAATAACTACTGTGGAACAACTTAAAGGTCCTAGTTTTTGTAATACAAAAAAAGATTGCCTTAGGCCTCTTTTTAAAGCCTTATTTTATCAGAGATGACGGGTTATTTTGATTTCTCTGAAAAAAAAAGAGTAATGAATAAATAGAGTCTACAAGAAGAGTTGCACAATGAAAGTATGTAACTTTTCCTCAGAAAGACAAAAGTGTTTCATGCAATGGAGGTTCTTCTAAAGCACTTTTCTTTAACAAAGATTTATTACAAATTTAAATTGAAGTAATTCAACAAAAAAAAATCAGTAACAAAATTTGAACTTTTTAGCGGGAATAAGCAAACTACATGAACCTGGGATAATTTGAATGAAGTAACTACGAGTAGGTTCCCTTCATTGAAGACTCTCACCTTACCATTCAGTGTTTTACATGGATCACTCAAGTGCTTTCCTTGATCGGATTAGTACTTCGCTTTCTGTCGACCCTATAATGGAGAAGATATTCTTTAAACAAAATGTAATGACACCAGAAAATTATATTGAATTTCTAACAGAGATTGTGTATGTCATTTGAAATTAAAACTAGTTAAGTAAGACATCTGAAACCTTAGCTTATTGGCGAGACACTTCTATACATAAACCTCCCTCTTCCTCTTCCTCGAGGAGGACAGTAATTACTCGCTTATAAGTGTGTGTGTGTGTGTGTGTGTGTGTGTGTGTGTGTGTGTGTGTGTGTGTGTGTGTGTGTGTGTGTGTGTGTGTGTGTGTGTTTCACTGATTGATCTGCTGCAGTCTCTGACGAGACAGCCAGACGTTACCCTACGGAACGAGCTCAGAGCTCATTATTTCCGGATAGGCCTGAGACCAGGCACACACCACACACTGGGACAACAAGGTCACAACTCCTCGATTTACATCCCGTACCTACTCACTGCTAGGTGAACAGGGGCTACACGTGAAAGGAGACACACCCAAATATCTCCACCCGGCCGGGGAATCGAACCCCGGTCCTCTGGCTTGTGAAGCCAGGGCTCTAACCACTGAGCTACCGGTGTGTGTGTGTGTGTGTGTGTGTGTGTGTGTGTGTGTGTGTGTGTTGCTATTTAACTTGTCAAGATTTGCAAATTTCTGAAATTCTGGTCAGGATAGTGTAACTCAAGTTATCTCTCGATCAACCAAGATTCATCAGTGTTTTGGGTTTTGAACTCCCAGGGCGTTCCTGAGCTGCCACAGCGTGTGTAGCTTCTCGATGGCTGGGAAGATATCGCCAGGGTTAACTGGTTGTACGGCTGTGATGATAGATACACACTGACTAGAAAATGCCTATGTAAAGTTCTACAGCAGCGTTGAAGTAAATAGAATAAGTAAAAGCTTCCATGAATAGACTCGTTACCCTAAAGATTTCCCTCGCGTCTCACATTTTACGGAGTAATTTGGAGAACGTCTCTCCCACAGTCACGAGTCAGCATGTGAGTACAGGAACCAGAAAAAAAGAAGGAAGAAGAAAAAAAAGCATGTTCCTCGGGACACTCCTAAGTTAAAATTCGCGTGACGCTGCCGCCCATTCATCGATCGCTTGGACATTCCCCGTTATCCTCTGCTGGATCAGAGCGGGAGCCCACCACGCCGTCTGTCAAGTGAGCACGGGTGGAAGCGCTGTGAGTACTGCTGTCAGTCCGGGGAGACAGGCGCTGGTTTAGTAGCAGCCCTGTTCTAGGGATAGAACAACTTGTGAGAAAGGCATTAAATCAGAGCTAAACCGAAAATGAAGTTAGAATAGGAGGAAGGAAATA
The DNA here is from genome assembly GCF_017591435.1 of Portunus trituberculatus. NCBI lineage: Eukaryota > Metazoa > Arthropoda > Malacostraca > Decapoda > Portunidae > Portunus > Portunus trituberculatus. Next base: position 23,658,401 of record NC_059271.1, on the reverse strand, counting down.
CAGGCAGCTAATGAGATTAATACGTGGAAAACAGTATATCAGATCTATATACGTACATACATATGTAGGTAGATATACATTCAGGTACGTATACATTCTCTTGGTAATGTAACGGAGACAATAAGTCTTCCAAAGAAAACTTAAACAATATACGTGTCTTGAAAACTGTCGAGTTGCTTCAGGATTATGAATGGATGACTCAAGGACTATGTAAAAACACCAACAATGAATTTGTGGATTTAAATTTTCCACCTCCGATGCTCCACAGGGACTACCACGCCACCTCAACAAAACACCGTCCTTCCAGCACCACCACATTCCTGGTCCCCAAACGCTGCGTCCCCCTTTGCTTCATTACTACGCACCCTCCTCCCTACAACCCCACCTCCCCACCTCTCTACCTCTTCACCTCCACGAATTCCTTTCCCCCAAGCACAAGACACCCCGACCCCCTGACACCACTCCCCTCTTCAGCATTACGCAACACGCAGGTCACTATTCAGCCACTGCGCACCACAGTTCCCAACCTTCCCCAACCTTCCACGAAGTACTTCTGATAATTCACGATTTTTTTTTCTCAATATTTTTGCAGTGGGACGTTATCTGGTGCAGGACTTGCCCATACCCTCACATGACCTGCCTCGTCTGACCCGCACAGTCATTGGCAAGGTTAGTGAAGAGTGTCAGTGTGTGTGTGTGTGTGTGTGTGTGTGTGTGTGTGTGTGTGTGTGTGTGTGTGTGTGTGTGTGTGTGTGTGTGTGTGTGTGTGTGTGTGTGTGTGTATGTGTTCTTATTCTTATCATCATTATTATTGCTGTTATATTTTCGGGCGTTCTGTCTCTCTCTCGTGCTGTGTCAGCGGGATATACAAATTCCCTGCAGTGTCGGAGGGGGTTTGAAAACTACATGAGGCAAAGTAATGCTTCCTTTGGGGCTCTACAAAGCAAGCCATCGCGTGCAGCATGCAAGGCTTGCTTCTGCCGCTAGCCATGTTTGGCCCGCTCAACGCCCACGCTCCGCTGGCACACTGCGAGTTGATTTCTTCTTTATTTCACATGCAAAGGTCTACTTTCGAGTGGTCGCTCCTAAAAATAAGAAGTATTAGTTTCCTAACTATTTATTGTGATGTGATTGAGTTGAATTGTAATGGCAGCCTGTGTATGTGTTTCTTCCCCATGCTTCCCCACCCTTCTCTCTCTCTCTCTCTCTCTCTCTCTCTCTCTCTCTCTCTCTCTCTCTCTCTCTCTCTCTCTCTCTCTCTCTCTCATTATACGATTGGCGACGGTAACAATAACAGCAAGTACTTTATATATTCAACAGAGTGTGACCTGTGTTTACAGCTTGAATGATGAATGACTCGGTTGCTTGTTCATACTATTCGTTATATGCTCGGTGGTTATACGTGTCTGCATAATCAATCTAGAATCGTTGATATATTAAAGCATTCATCTATATATATATATATATATATATATATATATATATATATATATATATATATATATATATATATATATATATATATATATATATATATATATATATATATATATATATATATATATATATATATATATATATATATATATATATATATATATGTATATATATATATATATGTATATGTATATATATGTATATATATATATATGTATATGTATATATATATATATATATATATATATATATATATATATATATATATATATATATATATATATATATATATATATATATATATATATATATATATATATATATATATATATATATATATATATATATATATATATATATATATATATATATATATATATATATATATATATATATATATATATAAATTTTTCACACGCATACAGGCATACAAGCGTCGGCGCGCTTCCGTTTTGTAAATTGGAAATCAAAATTTTGCTTGATATATCGACATTATTTATTTTTACTCTGTCTTTATCATCGATGTGATCGAGACTCCAGGAAATGACTTCCAGCCTGCAGTGAGGCGATCCGCCACAAAGTACAGCAAAGGAGAGGGATGGAAGCGATTTGTCGCACGAACTGATGGCGCGGTATGTTTACACTGGAAGGTGAAACCAGTACACTGAGACACTTTAATGCCGGTCAAGATTTTTGGGGAGAGAAGGACGCGTCGCACTCAGTCAGTTTATTTTGTGGAAAATTATGTTTGTTTGGCAGAGAGAGAGAGAGAGAGAGAGAGAGAGAGAGAGAGAGAGAGAGAGAGAGAGAGAGAGAGAGAGAGAGAGAGAGAGAGCAACAATTATTTGTGCTAGTTCGATACTGACAGGACTTTGGAATAATTCAAAACAAAAAGCTTCCATTTCCAAGATGTGACGTAATATAATTCTGGTTTCGAGTAAAGATTAGATATCTAGAGAGAGTTTCAAACAACTCCTGCCAAAGTATTTCACTGTATCGTATAAAAATCTATTTCATTTCTGTCAAGTATCGGAATGCACCTTGCATATAAGGCAGCAAGCGAAGGTTCCTGCTGCTGAGTTAAACTAGGAGCGTTGTTGCTAGCAAGTTGGCAAATTCAAATCGGTCTTCGTCTTCCTTAAGTTTAGTAAGTATAAGTCAAATTTGGCCTCAAGCAGAGAAGAAAAGGTAGAGGAGGAGAAAACACTTGCTTCATCTTGTGTTGACAGCTTGGCTTGTGACACTCCACTATCCAGGTCCCAGCAAGGGGAGCAGCACACAACCAGTGTTTGCATCGCACTGGTGACTGATCCCAAACACTGCCTCCAGCTTCACCAGGACTCCTTTAACCCATCTCATTCCACCTCGCTGACATTCCCCACACATTGCTACTTTGTGATGATTGTGATGATATTAGCTGAATGAAAATGAAATCAATAAGCAAGTAATCCGTAAATCCGATAAATTATTGGCTGAGAGATGTGGGAGTATAGTTTCTTGTCTTAGTATTTTTTTCATTTTTATCGATTAGAAGTTATTCATGTAATTAAAAGAGAAGTGGATAAGAACAAGACGTTTGCATAAATAACGTTAAATGTCACTTTTCCTCTTCAACCAAACCTTCCATCCCCGCCACATCATCCTCTTACTCCACAGATCACCCTTCACTCGTACCTATACCGTTTCTTCACGTACTAGACTTTGCACTCACTCTCTAGACCTCCATTAGCTCACCACACAGTCCCTCGAACCAGCAAACCCTTTCTCGTCCACCATATCCTTCACTTATACCACACGGCCCTCACTCCTGGCACTGTCACACTCCTACCCGACATAATCTTCCTTTAACTACTAGACACTCTCCGATCACCAAAACTTCTCTTTCAGTAAATTCTTTCTTTCCAGCCACCAGTCCCACCTTATTCCCCGTTCTCTCGCCACCTTCATCACCGAACCCACTGTAGGGCTGCTTGACGCTCCTAACTGACTCATCCATTCCCAGGTAGTTGCATCAAAGAGAATAGCAGATACGCTAAAGAGAACTGCCCTTCTGGTACTGCTGTCCACAGTTCCAGTTCTGAAAAACATCTCGAAAATTATGAATTCCGTTTTGAAAGACGACGGTTAAGGTAGATTACACAAGAAAGAGGGGACGTGCGCGCGCACACACACGCACACACATGCACACACACGTGCACACACACGTGCACACACATGTGCACACACACACACACACACACACACACACACACACACACACACACACACACACACACACACACACACACACACACACACACACACACACACACACACACACACACACACACACACACACACACACACACACACACACACACACACACACACACTCACAAACACACACACATACAACTTTAATGGTGATGAATATTATTAATACATTTTTCACTTTCTGTGCAACGTATACGCTGCTCACTTATCTTGTTGTGGTTAAGAGAAATAAGTAAGCAAAATATAAAACAAGTGGAATCTACCTGTTTCCCAGCTTTAGTCTTTTTTCCTTGAGTAGGAACCCACAGCACCCACTAGCTAAAGGCAGGAAGGCTCATAGTCAGGAAAATACCTTCCCCGTTCACTCGTTTTCAGTTTGATTTTATAGATTGTTTTGTAAATTGAAGGTGTGCATCGTTGCTATTACATTTACATTTTTTCCTAATCATATTAGCTTCGGTATGCAGTTTACATATTCTTATATGATAGATTACTTTCTTGCCGTTCTGGTTTTATGTAAATGAACTTCTCAACAATCTCTTCCCCTTTAATGCACCTCCCAGCTGCTGCTGCTTGTGGCCATCCTCGTGGTGCTGCTCGTCCACGGTGTAGGTACCTCGTTCCTGTATTTCCCTTTTACACCGTAAAGTGCTTACTGTTCCCTTAATGTGCCGGAAACACCACTGGTAACTTGCTGCATGATGAAACTAGAACGTTTGAGGTTGAAAAATAGTCTCGTGTTTCATGGCGATGAGGAGGGTAATGGTGCTTTCCTCCCTGCATGAGGAACCAGTAAGAGAATAGTTTTTCATATATTTTCCTGAGAACTAGGAGCAATCTGTATTCATTGACCCTTCCGTGAGTATGTACAATTGAAGCGTACTTGAATATAACATAAATCTCTGAACCGAACTCTTGGCAATCTTGCTGACATTTATTTTACTGGATTGTATGAAATCCAGTATGTTTTGCCAGTGTTTCATCAAGACGCACGAGTCACTGCAGGAGGGAAGTGCTGACGTATTGGTGAACTGTAAAGTTAAATGGCGCGTATACGAAGATCAATGATACGATTGTTGAAAATTAACCTGACTCAGCTTGACAAAGGTGTTTGGGGCAAAGAGAAAAGACGCCAGTTTCCAGCAGACAAGGGACCGAATGCCCATCAGTGTTGTATTGTTCCTGAGCTTTGTTTTGCTTCCATAGAGGAAAGAGTATTTGTTTAGGCTTCGTATCTATTCAGGCAGTGATGCATTTCATCCTTTCTGTCTTGTTTGTAAAGCAATTTACTTTTGCAGAAATCAACAACATCGGGGAGAAGAGCAACAATCAACAAAACAAGTGAAAATAAATAAACGACTGCGTCCCTAAAAAGAAAAAGAGAAAAGCATACTAACGAAAGTCGAGGAGAATATAAATTTGTAATAGAAAAGTAAGGAGGAACTTTGATCGATGGCCGAGAAGATTGCTGAAGGTCACCATTTACAAAATAATTAAGCAAGGGCAACACGAGTATCCTCAATCCATAGTATCAATAGTTATGGTTAGGTTCGAGGACAAGTAGGCGTAGGGGTAAGGCGACTCAAGAAATGTACTACTTGGTATACAGTGAAAAAAGCGTTAGTACACGTAGGACTGTAAAGGTTAATTAAGAGGGCTCCCTGTTTATCGCTTTCCCGAACAATTTCAATCACTTAAGAAAAAGATAGACATACAGTTCAAAGTGATGCTCGGTTTAAAGAAAATCAGTGTGACACGGGATAATAGTAGTTTTATTTAGTTACTAATTCTGAGTTACAAGAGAGAGATTCTGCATTTGCTGAGATAATTATATTCTTAAAACATGATGTTGTGGAATTATATAGAGTCGATGATACTTCTGGGAGGCTAAGAGAGAATGATAAACAGAACTTTTGATATATTTGTTCTGAAATGAAAAAAAAAACAGTGCTCAGTGAATTCGCTCGTTTAATTCCGAGGTGAATGGTATTGTGTGAGAAATGGAGACGCAAGTGGGGGTGGGGGATGGGGAGGGAGGAGGAGGGATAACTGGCTGGCTGCTGGTGGAAATAATGGGGTATATAAAGTTTTATGTATGTGCATGATGTAGTGTTATTTCCTGCTTGTGAAACAGGCACACGGGCGGTGGCGGCAGGGCAGAGGTTGTGTGGGAGCTTAGAGACATGAAGGTCAGTGCGGATTAGGGGGTAAGATACTGCCAGCTAGAGGGAAGAGGAAGAGGAAGTAAGATGAGAAGGAGGAAGGAGAGGAAGGAGAACAGAGTGGCAAAGGTCGTATGGTTATTTGTTTACTTGTACCTATCTATCCATCTGTCAATCTGCCTATCTATCTATCTATCTATTTATCTATCTAGCTCTATCTATTTATTTGTTTATATGTCTACCTACCTACCTATATATTCATCTACCTTCCTATCTATCATACATTCGTTTTCCTCTACACTCATATAAGCATAAGTTACAGGAGGGTAGAGTAGAACAGAACAGATATTATCTATTATTAAGTGCATGTATATTTTAATATTCGATGAAGTAAAAATATAACTAAGGCCACTAGAACTGCGTCAGAGTTGCAATTACAGCAATGCACGTATTCCCAGTTCCAAAAATACCATGCATGTGTTATTATGCATTCTGAAATGGAGTGGGAGTGGTTGTTATGGACTGTACTGTAATGGATTCATGCTGTGTGTGATGGATGCAGCAGAGATTGGAAATAGTGTGTTAATTTGTTATAGAAAGAAAGATGCAACGAAGGGTGAGGTTATTTGTGGATAATGATAATGGTAGTAGATAGTTTTACATACAGAATTGTGTGTGTGTGTGTGTGTATGTGTGTGTGTGTGTGTGTGTGTGTGTGTGTGCGTGAGAGAGAGAGAGAGAGAGAGAGAGAGAGAGAGAGAGAGAGAGTAGTAGTAGTAGTAGTAGTAGTAGTAGTAGTAGTAGTAGTAATCCACGGAAAGATTTTCTAAATTATCAGTCTGCAATGTATTAAGCTGGCGTTGCTCAGTGAAGGGTGGAGACTCACTAATACTGAGGTAGAGAGATACTCCCGAAGCTCAACTCAAAAGGTAAAGTATAACAGCTGCAGTGATGTAAGAGTGAAGGGGAATAGGAAAGAGAGAGAGAGAGAGGTGAAGGAAAGAGTGAACAAATGGCAGGTGGGAATAACAAAAGAGAAAAGGTTAAAGAGAGAGAACAAAGAAGAGGATTAAGGAAATTCGAGGGTAACGATGGTTTGGGGGTTGGTGATGGTGAGTGTGGATGACAAAAGGATGAAAGGTAAAAAAAACAAAGGACAAAGAAGAAGAGTAAGGGAGAAGATTTTAAAGGGTAAGGCCGGATGGTGGATGAAGTGACGTAGAAATGATGGTATGTCAAGAAAGAGAGAGATTTATGGGAAAATGGATGGGCGTAACGAAGAGGGGAAAGGTAAAACAAAGGATAAAGGAAACTGAAAAAAAATCAATATACAGCCTGGTGGTAGCAGTAATATAGGAGCGGTAACAGGTAGGAAAAGAGATAGAATACGTACTGGATGGTGGATGGGATACATAGAAGGGGAAAGGTTAAATTAAAAAGGAAGAGGATTAGAAGGAAACTTAGGTGAGATAAGACCTGATATAGGGGATGGGAGTGACATAAGAGTAAAAACACGTATGGAATGAGAGACTAAATATACTGGATGATACTCGTAGATGGGGAGGAGAAAGAGAAAAGGATAAAACAGAAGACAATAAAGGAGATGAAGGGAAAATTCAACAAATTAATGGCTGACTGGGGTGGCGAGTAAGTGTGAATACTGAATAGGGAATGGGGAGTACAGAAGGGAAAGGTTAAAATAAAAAGAGAAAAAGAAAAAGAGAATTAAGCAGGAGATGCATGAGGGTGACTGCAAGACAGGTATAGCATTCTCAGGGTTAATCATGTAATGGATACCTGCGTCGTGCTTCTCAGGATACTCTTCACTCGTATACGTCTGGATGAAAACAAACGGCGCCGAAGTTAATCACCGCGATCACTTTGGGGGAAATAATAATAAAAGTCCCGTTCGTGTCAATGAGCGCGAGATAAATATAAACTATACCGTTCGTAAATCTTTATATATGCGATGAGAAAGTTTCCGCTTCGGGTGCTGCAGACTATTGGCTAATTAGTAAAAGGCAAATACACTGAATAGTAAGAAGAAGAGGGAAAGCAAAAGTTTCTCCCTCGCCACAGAGAAATGATCATGAACGCAGTGAGAATAATATGAGAGATAATGTTACTGATAATTCGATAAGCGTAGTAAATATGCGGGAAAAAAAAACGGACGATATGGCGGGAGCAGAGAGAGAGAGAGAGAGAGAGAGAGAGAGAGAGAGAGAGAGAGAGAGAGAGAGAGAGAGAGAGAGAGAGAGAGAGAGAGAGAGAGAGAGAGAGAGAGAGAGAGAGAGAGAAATCTGGATAATGACCATAAGACTGAACCTGGTGATACAAGGAGAGTATAAATAATAATGACAACAACAAAATGCTGGTTCGATAAGGAATAAGAAAACTATTTTGCAGAACGCGGCAGCCGGAGCGAATTCTTAAATTGCTTTTGATCTGAAAGGAAATATGAGCAACGGTTAGAATTTATGAAAATACCTTGCAGGGAGGGAGGCAAGGAAGAAAGAAAGAAGGGAAGCAAAGAATGAAGAAAAGTTTTGAAGAGAGAATGATGGGAAAAATGAGGAGGATAAGGAGGACGGGAGAGAGAGGGTAAGTGGAAAATAAAACGAAGAATAAAGAAAAGGAAAGAGAGAAAAACAGGGAGAGGAAGAGGGAAAGAGGAACTAAGGAAGAGAGGAGAGAGTAGAGAAAAGATAAAGGAAAAGAGAAGGAAGGAAGAGAGAGAGAGAGAGAACGGAGAGAGAGAGAGAGAGAGAGAGAGAGAGAGAGAGAGAGAGAGAGAGAGAGAGAGAGAGAGAGAGAGAGAGAGAGAGAGAGAGAGAGAGAGAAGGGAAGGAAGGAAGGAAGCGAGGCAGAGAGGCAGAGGAAAAGAATAAGAAGGAGGTTAAGGGAAGGGTTTAATGTGTGCAGTCGCTTAAGGGGAAGACAGGGAAGGAGATTAATAATTTCTCTGTGCTACTGGAAACAAGAAATCGCCTGCTAATGAAAGACGAGGGGAAAGCAAGGTATGGCACAAGAGGAAAGGGTGACTTGAAATGTGCGGACACCAAGCACGACAACTGAGAGAGAGAGAGAGAGAGAGAGAGAGAGAGAGAGAGAGAGAGAGAGAGAGAGAGAGAGAGAGAGAGAGAGAGAGAGAGAGAGAGAGAGAGAGAGAGAGAGAGAGAGAGAGAGAGAGAGAGAGAGAGAGAGAGAGAGAGAGAGAGAGAGAGAGAGAGAGAGAATTATGTATCTCCATTACTTATAGTTATTCTCAGCTTATTTGTAAGATGAACACCGAAATCTGTAAAATATATAATCATAGAAACCTTGAGAGGAAGTAAGAGTGCAGTTACTTAATCAACACCATTAATGCCTAAGTTCTTGTGAGCTTCGGTAAACAGTATGACACACAGCACAAGTGTCCAGATAAGATGAACAAACATAGTAAATCAGAGGACTTGTTGACGCTAACCCAGAGAACATTGCGAGCCACACGAGGGACACAAGCCGGTGCTCTCCTCCACCAACTTGGGAAAAGATAAAAAGTCTGAAGAAATTTAAGAATAAACACTGAATTTAAATTACTCGCCTCTGTCTGGTTTTCCACTCTCTTTTGAAACGGTAATATAATAAAGACTATAATTTTGCCTTTTGTTGGAGCCTAAGAAAGACGGCATGAAGGTCAGTCCTGTTGTTTGGCCTCCGGCGCCCCGTGAGGCAGCCAAAGTTAGGAAAATTCCTAAGTCTTCAAAGTATTTCAAGTTTTACAGCAAATTTTCTGCAGCATTCGACACCGACAGAGTTCTCAAGAGAGCAGTGGTGGGTTCTGAATTGAGGGCAATGTATTGCAGTTTTTTATCCCTTTTCCTTGGTTTAGCATTTCTTTACTTGCTTCTTTTAATTCATCGCACTTACTTGTTCTCCTATACGCTGCAATGATCCGCCAATGAGAGAAAAAAAAACATCCCACAATTAGCACATTTTTCATGCCAGTGTGATTCCCTGCCATCACAAAAACCAGCGCACAGCCAGCGCAATCCCACATCAACAATTTTTACTACCCTGGGTCACATTGCTCGCCCCCGCCACTGTTGTCATTCATAATTAATCACCAATACATCACACCAGCCTTCACCATCACATTCATAATTAATCACCAATACACCACACCAGCCTTCACTATCCTAACCCAATCAAATCCTCTTCACAATCCTTACCCCTGTCACTAGTTGCCTTTGTTGTCACCACCACCACGTCGCCCTGCCATCACCGTGCCAGCACTGACCCAATCCCATTACTTCTATTCCCATCCAGCAATCACAATCCTCACCACTGCCACTATCACCGTCCTCTCCTCATCACTAGTCACGCCACCACTACCCTGCCATCACCACCACCATCCTACCATCATCCAGCACAATTTTCCAGGCCCACAATGGTCACGACTCCCGCTCTCTTAGTGAAGGAAAGGGGACAGGAGGCGGGAAGGAGGACCAAGGAGGTACGAGAATGGATCACCATTCTCCTCACGTCTCATCCCATTGTCCCTTGACCTTCCCCTCACCTTATGGTCTGGTGATGTTCCCCTCAGATGTGTTTCCCTCTTATTTTTCCTTATCTGCTCCCTCGCCTCACACACTCCAAGCCTTTTCTGCTTCTTCAAATGTCTCGTGACGCTATCCAGACTTTCCTCCTTTTCTTCTTATTACAGTCTCCTCGTCTCCCCTTGCCATTCCATTTTCTTACTTCGCTCATTTTCAGTTCCTTTTCTCTCTGTTTTCACGTCCTCCGCCCAGTCTGTGTGCACTTCATCTAGTGACCCCTCGACCTTCCGTCTTCTTGATGTGCAGGTGACTCTTCACAGCTTTTCCGGAGTCAATCTTTTATTTTTTTTCACCCCTTTTTAAGAAGATGAGGCGTTGATACAGATGTCAGGTTTCGACTAAAACACCTTCACATTACACACACACACACACACACACACACACACACACACACACGCCCGGTAGCTCAGTGGTTAGAGCGCTGGCTTCACAAGCCAGAGGACCAGGGTTCGATTCCCCGGCCGGGTGGAGATATTTGGGTGTGTCTCCTTTCACCTGTAGCCCCTGTTCACCTAGCAGTGAGTAGGTACGGGATGTAAATCGAGGAGTTGTGACCTTGTTGTCCCAGTGTGTGTTGTGTGCCTGGTCTCAGGCCTATCCGAAGATCGGAAATAATGAGCTCTGCGCTCATTCCGTAGGCCGTAGGGTAACGTCTGGCTGTCTCGTCAGAGACTGCAGCAGATCAAACAATGAAACACACACACACACACACACACGAATACACACTAGCGCGCACACACACACACACACACACACACACACACACACACACACACACACACACACACTCTCTCTCTCTCTCTCTCTCTCTCTCTCTCTCTCTCTTTTTCATGACAGTTACCTTTCCAGGAAAGCCAACATTTATGATTTCCCTGCGGGACGGAATCGCGCTTCCTCACTGGGGCCATTTGAACACACAGCTACCACCAACGTGCGGCTTTGGGTGTGCGAGGAAGGACATCCGCAATCTGCATGGCTGAATATATGTTAGCTTAGTAAAAAGGGGATACAAGGGCGGGGAATTATGTTAAGTTCCTACCTGCTACGACGCAGGAAAAGCTCCATGATTTAAGATGTGATGGTAGTGCATTGATATTGCAAGTGAAAAAAAGTGGATTGATTTAATTCCAGAACGATAAAGCATTTACTACACTGATTGGGGGAAAATGCCACACACGCTGCCTCAACTCCTCAGGTCGTCTCACGTATCCACTTTCGGTGTGCCGCGGCTGTAGTTAAACGTTGGGTTAAGTCGACTAACTTAGGCCTTGTGGTTAAGTTTGTAACGAAGTTTGCCTCCCATGAATATGCCACTTGCCTCTTCATCGCTTGTGCGAAGAGCGAGCTGCCCTTCATGTGGGGTGGTGGAACGGGACAGATGGAAGGACTGACTTGTATAAAGTATTTGCCAGTGTCAGTCGGTCGACTGATGCAATCCAGACTTTAAGCCGAGACACTATATTTGCGAGCGGCGTTGGCGCAGCCTGCCGAGGAAGGAAGGGCATTGAGAACGTGTGCGTGGCTAGGATTTTTAGTTTTGGCGTCAGAGAGAGAGAGAGAGAGAGAGAGAGAGAGAGAGAGAGAGAGAGAGAGAGAGAGAGAGAGAGAGTAAATGACTAGGTAATGCACGGTGTGATATCGCAACCGTGTTTAGCATTTTCCATAATTTGTATAAAACATTGGTGAAATACCGTTGTTTTTGCAATTGAAATTTCTTCAAGAACAGCCGACCGGTGTAAGAATTCAAGGGGATATAGGTTTACAAATGGTATTGGCTGAGAATTTGCTGAAAAAAAGAAACAAAGCCACCAAGTCCTGTTAATCTAATGTAAATACAGAAATGTAGAAGCAAATTAAAAAAGTACTGTGATTTCACTTCACAAATATCACAGATACAACTACATTAACGTGTTCCTCAGCAAGGCAAGGTTGTCCAAATTCGAGTACAGCTTTAAGTAGGATGAGAAACACTGCTAGGACGCTGTCGTTTGAAGGTCATCATTATGTGCCTAGTCGAGGTAGTAGTAATGTTGTGGAAGGTTGTAATTACCCTTGTCCATTACCTTTATTGCTGCCTCATTATTGAAGCGCTTTCGAAATACATGATTACTGTTTCATGGTTATTCACAATACGCATACGTTTTTATTTGTATACAGTAATTTTTATTTAACTATAAAACTCACAAGAAATTTGTCTGCTTCTCAGGGATTACCATAAAATACACCATTTTGTGAGCTGGATTTGATTCTTCATTCGCCAATAAAACAAATTTATTCTTTATTCATTACTTGTTTTTGGTATTTTGCATGGTGTCCTTATATGCTAACTATTGGTTTTTAAGTTTCTTAACGGGTAGCGTTCTCTTAATCTTAAATGTTGTACTTTATATTTTTAAGTGCTTACATGTTTTCCAATGTCGGGTTTCAGAATCCCACCATTAGAAGTTCTTCCTCAGTCGCCTTGTCCTCGAAGTGCCAGTTCCTGTCCAGAAATGTTTTAACCTAAAAAATATCTTACTGCGAACTGGTAGTTTCCTGGAATCTTTCATTGACCATGCACAGAACAGCAGCTGTTGGGTTCCGTTTTCGTTGTTGTGGCGAGTCCTGGAAAGCCTGATCAATGGCGGGACTTCGCTAGCTGTCTGGACTTTAGTGCGGATCATTGTATCGTAAAAGTTTTGACGTTGTTATGCAACGCGTGTGTGAATCCCTTGAATGACAAAAGGCTTAAGTCTGATCATCCACCAGGAAAAGCCACAAACTTTCCGAGTAAACCCAGTGATGGACAGTATTTCAGTTTATCCTTGGCAGATCTAGCTCACTTTAAGTCTCTCTGAAGCCCTGGAGAGCAGCAGGGCATATGCGTGGGCCTGCCGCCTCTTCTTCAGGCCGGCTATAGCGAGAAGAGAAGTTACCCAACATTCTCATCAACAAATTTGGCCGTAGTGGCTTACCTCCATCCGAGCAGGAAATTATGTGGTGGCGTTCACGCTTAATACCCGCCGCAGAGGAGCCTAGCAAGTGTGAGATATTAAGACTAGAGCGAGGCCTCACTGGCAATCTCGCGACCTTCTATCTTTCAGCCCATCACCATCAGTGCCCCAGACCATCCTGAGTCCCTGATACTATGCACAGTAACAATGTCAATGTGTTGTGTGAATGATCCCCAATCAATACTTGCCCCTGGAGAATTGAAAGTAAATCTTTAGATCGCATACATCATTCGCTACGTAATCCCCAGCCCGAGTCCTCACACCTGCGGGGAACCTGAAATCCATACTGGCTCTCGCTGACCTCCCTTCCATTCTTTCTAGTATTTTTCTCACAATTCAATCTACGAATTGCTTCCTAGCTTCGCTTTGTTGAGAGAGAGAGAGAGAGAGAGAGAGAGAGAGAGAGAGAGAGAGAGAGAGAGAGAGAGAGAGAGAGAGAGAGAGAGAGAGAGAGAGAGAGAGAGAGAGAGAGAGAGAGAGAGAGAGAGAGAGAAATACTTTTTATCCTTTCCGAACAGACATGGAAAAAGTGTTGAAATAGAGGACGGACGAGAAACCATTTAGGACAATAATACTCATAAACAAGGGTTCGCCGTCAGGTAAGTTTGGCTACCTGTCAAGTGACGAGGCATTCTTTCCTCCTGCTTTGCTTCTTTACGTCCTCCCGCTCAACTTGAAATCGGATTGAAGCACTCGTACTTTTCACCGCTGCAGCTTTTCCCTGAATTTCGAGGCAACTCTTAGGCTGGAAACTCCAATCCTCGCGGTTACCATTGTCCTTCCTCCATGGTGGGGCTTGACGAACAACACTCCAGGTCTTCCTCTTTCTTGTTCACCAAACTAAAAGGGCTGTTTTGTGCTGGTCTTATACTGCCACCTACACCTGACACGATGAGCCGAATATGGAACTGCTTAATGCTAATACTGCTCTCATTGCAATATTTTATCTACATCCTTCAACCCTTCCTTGAGAAACATTGCAGCGCTAGAGATGCTTCTTCCGGTGTTAAAGGATGACTTCTTCCGGTGTTAAAGGATCGACACCAGAGTAGAGAGAGAGAGAGAGAGAGAGAGAGAGAGAGAGAGAGAGAGAGAGAGAGAGAGAGAGAGAGAGAGAGAGAGAGAGAGAGAGAGAGAGAGAGAGAGAGAGAGAGAGAGAGAGAGAGAGAGAGAGAGAGAGAGAGAGAGAGAGAGAGAGAGAGAGAGAGAGAGAGAGAGAGAGAGAGAGAGAGAGAGAGAGAGAGAGAGAGAGAGAGAGAGAGAGAGAGAGAGAGAGAGAGAGAGAGAGAGAGAGAGAGAGAGAGAGAGAGAGAGAGAGAGAGAGAGAGAGAGAGAGAGAGAGAGAGAGAGAGAGAGAGAGAGAGAGAGAGAGAGAGAGAGAGAGAGAGAGAGAGAGAGAGAGAGAGAGAGAGAGAGAGAGAGAGACTGATATAGATTGACTACCTGACTGAAAGACGATGCAAAAACATTCAGAAATCGAAGCACACAATTGACGGACTGACGTATTTTTTTCTTATTTTTTTTTTACTAAACTTGAAGGGTTCATATTTTTTCCAATGAACGAGAGGCGATGCAAGCTTTCGTATCGTCATTCCTGGTACAAAAATCCACTGAAAATACGGCTCTGGGTTATTTCCAAACGCGCTGCAAGCAAGGCGCCTTCCCTGCCATGGAATATACCCAGGTTAGGGCAAGGTCACTAAGTTTACTCTTTTCTGAACTTTAACCTGTAAGATCTGGGTGGACAAGAGAGAGAGAGAGAGAGAGAGAGAGAGAGAGAGAGAGAGAGAGAGAGAGAGAGAGAGAGAGAGAGAGAGAGAGAGAGAGAGAGAGAGAGAGAGAATGGTGAGATCATATAGAAACATAAATGAAACCAGTAATATATTTCTCTTATTTATTTGATTCTCAGAATAAAGCCAGTAGTCGAAACATAACTCTCACTCTGAGTTTCTCTGCCTTTCCTCCTCGTACTCGGTGTTACAGATTTACCTGGCAGCCTGCTCAACCTCGCAAAGCCACAGTTATTGATATTTCTTATATTACTCTGGACGACTAATATTCTCTAGATTTTATGGCTATCAGACAAAGAACTCTCCTTCAAATATTGTCATAGTTTTCATAAGCAAACATGCGCTAGCATTAGTATTAATATTCATTGTTAATATCCTTTATTCATTTATTTATTTTTAGATGCATTATCCCTGCATCTCTCTCTTCGTTTTGTATCCATTCTGATGTGTTGTTCCACATGTGAGTTTTTCTTTTTATTTATGTTCACTGACGTGTTTTATGTCGTATCGGTATGTGGTATTTGGCAGGTTATGTTTCTCTTACCACTTCGCTCCCTCATCCCTTCCATCTCATTCCCGATCTCACTGTAATGCACCAACCTTGATAAAAGCTGTCATATCTCTGCTGCCCTCCATCCCCTGCCCCTGTCCCACCCGGCCTTTGCTCCCTCTCCCCTAGTACTCTCCTGAGATCATGAATCCCACAGGACCACTCTTCGTGCAATCACCTTTGAACTATGTTTGAACGATGTCAGACTACTCTCCATCATCGTGAAATCCCCACAATATTCTAAATATTTTTTGTCATAACTTTAATCAAGCGGTCATAGTATTCGGTATACAAAAGTTTAATATGTGCTGCTTCAGATTTTTCATTGGGGGCAGTGGGAGCCTTCGGATTCTCCATTCCTTCGCAAAACATGGAATGGATGGCGACTGGCCAAACTAGACCCGAAGACTCTGCCTTTTCTGGACATTGCAATCAGCGAAATTGCAATTTTTCATCACTTTGAAGGCTTAGGAATCTGGAAACGCTTTGCGCTAAGAGGAAAATTAAAAAAGGGGCCCGTCTGATGTGAATGGCGCAAACTCCGAAGCAAAAAGAACGAATTAATAAAAAATGGTATGACTGACTCCTAGATTTGATAGCAGTGCAAGGTGCCCTAGTCTCTCTCTCTCTCTCTCTCTCTCTCTCTCTCTCTCTCTCTCTCTCTCTCTCTCTCTCTCTCATGCAGAACAGTCTGGCATGTTATAAACAAAGATTTTATGCTCAATGCAGAAATGACCCTAACACACACACACACACACCACGTAGTGTAGTGGTTAGCCGCTCGACTCACAATCGATAGGGCCGGGTTCGAGTCCCGGCGCGGCGAGGCAAATGGGCAAGCCTCTTAATATGTGGCCCGTGTTCACCTAGCAGTAAATAGGTACGGGATGTAACTCGAGAGGTTGTGGCCTCGCTTTCCCGGTGTGTGGAGTGTGTTGTGGTCTCAGTCCTACCCAAAGATCGGTCTATGAGCTCTGAGCTCGTTCCGTAATAGGGAAGACTGGCTGGGTGACACACACACACACACACACACACACACACACACACACATACACACTCCAATCTCACATTCATGTACGTGCATATAACATAAGGATGAATCTGGATGGGCAGAATCAATGTAAGCTCTTCCTGCTTGCTAATGTTCCTGGCCATCCGGAATTCCAATCACTTCCGAACAATAGCGAAACTCCACACACTGAGATTGTTTGCAGTCAGGAGGCCACGACTAGAACTTGTGTCGTCCGATTCATCTTTAATTACTTACTCCTGAGGACGGTAGAGTTCCCAGTGAGATTTGGCTTGAAATTAATATGTGTCCCGCCATACCGTTGTGTCATCTCGTGGTCTGGCAGCATGGCAGCTAAAACAGTTACAGAGCTGTCTTGTGATTGAATGGAGATGTTGTTCGGATAAGTATTCTTTTTCTTAGGATGAATCACATCATCCAAAGATGAATTTTATCCGGGCTATCATTTTAGACATTCTATCACGAATTCAAAAGTGAAATTTGTATGAAAGAATACTTTTCATAGATAAAAATAAAGTCTTGCCATTACTGATCAAATTTGATTTCATTATTTATTCGTATTTATTTTATCATTCTGTCTCCTGTGTTCGCGTGACGGTGGTAGAGGTGCAGCTTCGAAGTACAGTACGGTTGTATAGCCTGGAGCATTAACAAGTGTGAAAATTTTGTTTGGAAGCGTTGGTAGCTGTCCACAAGCAATGTAATTAGTGAGAAGCTGAGGGAGCCACGGCTTTGAAGCTGCCCTTTGATTTTCCTCCTCCTCCTCCTCCTCCTCTTCCTCCTCCTCCTCATCCTCCTCCTCCTCCATGTTCGTCTTCCCCTTCGTGGTGGCCCTGTGGCGCTTTAGTACGAACTACAGTGGTCAACCTTTCCCCGAAAGGATGTGGTTTGATCTTAACTTCTGTCAGCTTCTCAGCGGAAGATATAGCGTTCTCTAGCAATATGCCTTAAGTTAATCTTCCTCTTTTTACCTCCTCCCTTTTTTTATTGTCATGCCTTGAAGAATGCCATTAATATTACTGTGTTTTATTACAGTATATTTATTTAGCGATTACGATGTTGTGTAATGATTCAAAGATAGAAGTGGAGGTAATGATAATCGCGCAGTTAGAGCCAGTTATAAGTAATACATGATCCTCGTACGCATATGAATTGCCAATGAATGCACCGTTGATACATGTATGTAGATATTTCAGTATTAATGTAACATGAGA
>NC_059271.1:23630374-23637874 GCF_017591435.1 Portunus trituberculatus | reverse complement strand
GAAGTGAGGGTGGGAGGATGAAGACCACGCAGGCGAACGGGCCCCGCGACACATAACTTACACGTTAATATCTCGCTAAATAAAGCAAAGCAACATATGTGCTTCCCGACGTATACATCAACTCACGGGACTCCTTATGTCGATATGCGAGCGCTCACACACACACACACACACACACACACACACACACACACACACACACACACACACACACACACACACACATATGCATCAGTAATATCACTTCCTTACATCAACGTATATAAATAAACATGAATTCTGAACAGTGCGATGCTACCTGAATGCAGCTGAGCACACAGGGGCATGGTGGGAACCCAGCGCTATGGATGCATGGGTTAGTGGGAGGAGGGAGCGAGAGACTGAATTGATGTAGAGCCTCCCGGCGGATGCAGCAGGTATAGGCGAAGCGGGAGAGCCAGGGAAGAGGCAAAGGTCAACTAGTAAGCGAGTCTCGGCTGACATTCAAAGCGAGGTTATAATATCACGATGGAATTGGACTTGCCAAGAACGGGTTTATATCTTCCTCTATGAAAGGACGCCTGAACCAGACAAATATAATTAAATCGATGAATTTTTATCTATCATTTTATTTTTAAAGTACCAGTTCCTAGTTGTATTTGTTTACATTATTTAACTTCGGATGAAAAGCAGGATTCTTGTAACACGTATTGCGATCGAAGGAAATAAATAATAAAGGTGAGTATGATGAGAAATGTGCGTGAAAAGTTAATAGTATTTGCCATTTAAGAAATCACAGTATAGCTGTTGGGGTTATAACGTGAAGGTAAGGCAAGGGTAACAACAGTATTCCTAATGAGAGAGAGAGAGAGAGAGAGAGAGAGAGAGAGAGAGAGAGAGAGAGAGAGAGAGAAATAAGAAGGATTGATTAAAGGGAAAGATTAGATTAACATTATTAAGGAGAATGATGAAGTGAAGGGAGAGTGGGAGGGTAGAAGGGAAAAGATGAAACCAGTACGAGGGATACAATTGAGAGAAAATCTAGGAAGTAGGTGGCAGCGGAAGCCCCGATTGTGTTCAATATCCGAGTAATCTGGATGGTTGTGTAATTCTCTCTCTCTCTCTCTCTCTCTCTCTCTCTCTCTCTCTCTCTCTCTCTCTCTCTCTCTCTCTCTCTCTCTCTCTCTCTCTCTCTCTCTCTCTCTCTCTCTCTCTCTCTCTCTCTCTCTCTCTCTCTCTCTCTCTCTCTCTCTCTCTCTCTCTCTCTCATTAGGAAAACAATCACCGCAACGAACCCTTGAATTCTAGTGCATTGTGTGCAAAATTTGGTTTGTTTTGGTGTTCTGTGGCTGCCAGGTTGTAATGTGCGCTTCCTGTGTTGTTACTGTGTTGAAGCCTCACTCCTCTGTGCTGTGGCTTCGTTGTGTTTCACGTGTTGTTGGCATTATGTGTCTGGCGTGCTGTATTTCTCCTCTTCACTGTCAGGTTGCAGGATGCCTTTTGTCATGCGTGCGTTGTGTAGCTTGTGTTTCACCTTCTGCTTGAGGGAAATGTGTTGAGCGAAAGGTGGACTTGAATTTGAGGATGAAGCAAGAGTTTCGACCACACGTCATCATATTCTCCCAGGTGCAACTAAAACAATAGTTAGAAAGTTAACATTGATTCTACCTTAGCCTGAGTTTTTCTGCCACTTTTCACGCTCATATGCTTCATCAGTTTCTGAAATGTGTGTAGCGTTTGCTTACTTCGTTTTGTGGTTTGTAAGTATCGAAGTGTTGACGTGTTTAGAACTTAATCATGCATCTCTCCAGTGCTCTTTCAATTCCTCGTACAAAGCACATTCCAAGTCACAGAAATCGTTAATTCATTGTGCGGCTTCGCTTCATCTGGTGCTTACTCAAATCAGCAAGACTCAATGATACTGGTGATGAAAGTTAAGTAAATCCAATTCATTTTTTTTTCTTACGCTTTCTCGTTTGATTCATTATCTGCTCAGACCAATCAAAGTTCGTGTTAAAAAAGAAAGCGCTATCAAAGGAAAGAAATAAAAGACATAGGAAAGGAAAAAGGGAGGGAAAAGAAGACCACTTATTTGCACATTCTAGATAAAGGACACACAGTAGACACCATCAGCGGAAAGCAGTGGAAAATGGCTGGAAAATTGGATAAAAGCCTCGTGAATAAATGCTGGAATGGAGGTGGATGGATAGAGAAAACGAGGGTGAACACTGAGATAGGCATACGTTAAAGAACAACGCACTCTCTCTCTCTCTCTCTCTCTCTCTCTCTCTCTCTCTCTCTCTCTCTCTCTCTCTCTCTCTCTCTCTCTCTCTCTCTCTTGAAAGAAGAGAGAGAGAGAGAGAGAGAGAGAGAGAGAGAGAGAGAGAGAGATGGAGGAAGGAAAGGAGGGATGGAGAGGGTGGGGAGTAGAGAGGGTGAAGGAGGAGAGAGAGAGACGGAGAGGAAGAGAAGAGATAGATAGATAGATAGATAGAGAGAGAGAGAGAGAGAGAGAGAGAGAGAGAGAGAGAGAGAGAGAGAGAGAGAGAGAGAGAGAGAGAGAGAGAGAGAGAGAGAGAGAATAAAGACAGGCAACGACGAGGATATATGCTGTCAATATTATCTAAAGTGTGAAAGACAGAAATGTTATATTCATAAATTTTCCTCTTCTCGGACCACCGCGTAATCCACTTAGTTACTTCTGTGAAACATTCCCTTGTAACGCTGGTGTAGACTTCTCGTATTATTTTATTTTTTATACGCCATGGCTGTAAATTAGGCTACGTTTTCACTCTGGCTTCTTGTGGAAATCGTTATCCTCTCCTTTCTTTTTTTTTTTTTTTCAATCTCTATTTTCAAGTTTGTGTGTAATATTCGATGCTGTTTGAGTTTCGCCCTTAGTTTTGAAAATACTGATGACTCTCCAGCAGACGTTCGAAAGTTTCTCATGATTCAATCAGAACAGTTATATCTACTATATCTCTTTTCCTGTCTCTGTCTCCTCCCCCTCCCCCACATTCTCTCTCTGTCTGTGTCTTTCTCTCTCTCTCTCTCTCTCTCTCTCTCTCTCTCTCTCTCTCTCTCTCTCTCTCTCTCTCTCTCTCTCTCTCTCTCTCTCTCTCTCTCTCTCTCTCTCTCTCTCTCTCTCTCTCTCTCTCTCTCTCTCTCTCTCTCTCTCTCTCTCTCTCTCTCTCTCTCTCTCTTTCGAGTATGGTTCGGGGAGAGTTCGTCGTCATACAAAAGGAGACTTGGTAACTTGTCTAATCAAATAGTGTCATCAACTCTCGCTTCGCTGTGGAGGAATCGTATTGAGACGAGAAAACACAATTCGAGCGAGGAGTGCAGTCAAGTGTGTGTCTTGGCTGTCTTACTGTTTCTTCCACTAAGTAATGTTTGTCTCCAGCAAACTCCTGTGACTCAAACTATTAAATAAGATAACGAAGCCAGTGAGCAGCGTTGTTTCTCTCTTTCTCTCTCTCTCTCTCTCTCTCTCTCTCTCTCTCTCTCTCTCTCTCTCTCTCTCTCTCTCTCTTTAATTACATATGATAATATCTTTAATGTAAAATATATTCACGAAAGTCTGTTTACAAAGCACTACTTCACGTATTGATAATATTCCTTCCTCTAATTTATTAACTACATTCATTTGTGCCATTTTCCATGATATTGCGAATTAAGAACAGAAAAATACTCTAATCACCATTCCTAGGTGTTTCGTTTAGTGATTCTGTGAACAGATGCTATGCAGTTGTCTGTGGTAGATAAACATTCAGGTCACCATCAGCAGATCTCGTAAATGTGATGGGTAACTTCATGGAAATAGTTAGGATGTAATATAGCGCTACACTACGCAGCATCATTAATATTTTGTAAGTTACTGGGACGAAGCTACTGTGGCGGTGGGTGAAGTGTAGTCATCGTTATTGTGTGGAAGGTGTTGGCTGTGATGCTTGGGTAACTGTTGTGGTGAGATTATTGCTGCGGTAACTGTGTGGGCGGATAGAAAGAGAGAGAGAGTGCTGACAGAGATGGCGAGGAAATAAAAGTGAAAGACGCCCAAGGAATGAGCTAGTTAGGTATGCAGGTGAATTTTACGCTTAAAATGACGTGGTTTTCTTGCATTACAAACCTCCTTTGAGTTTTCGTATTTATGTTCCACAAACGAAAGGAGATAAAGTTGAAGAATACATAATGAATTTAAATGTTTAAAGAATATATATGTTTTATTCAATTTGTACTTGTACCACTACAACCAAAATGAAAATTCTTTTTAATTAACATAATCATCAACTATGGCAGTAATAACAACAAAAGCAACTACATTTTTAAACTACGATATCAACAATACTAGTGAATGATAACTATAACAACAACAACTGCGTTTCCCTATATAACATCAGCAGTAACATCACCTACAACAGTGTCAGCAAACACAACAGTAAAGGTACCATAATAAAAACAACGAAAACAACAACTTATGCAACATTGAGAGCGAAAGCATTTTTTCTATTTTCTCTCTTTTCTCTTTAGTTTTTCTTCGTGGAATGTAAATTCCATCCTCTCTTTTAACAAGCTTCCCTTCCATGTTATCTAGAAACGGCAAAACAAAACAAAAAACGAAAAATAAAAAGCAAAACCCGGCCATATTCTTTCCCTTCCATACTGTGCGACGGTTATAAAGAGTGCAAGATAAGCGTGCACACACACCAAAAAAAAGAAAAAGAAAAAAAACCACTCTCCACTACTTGTCACTCATGAAATGTCATCTGTTTTTTCCTTCTCTTCTTCGTGGTCCTTGTCTGGTGGCGAGATGGTTGTTGTGTGTTGTGTCGATGAAGTGGAGCAATACTAAGGTTACCGTGATGACCCGGAGATATTTCTTGCTGCTTACTTACTTACTTACATACATACGAGAGAGAGAGAGAGAGAGAGAGAGAGAGAGAGAGAGAGAGAGAGAGAGAGAGAGAGAGAGAGAGAGAGAGAGAGAGAGAGAGAGAACGTCGGACAGATTAAAAAAGATACAAGTAAACAAAGAAGAAAACGGTACATGGAAAAATGAAAGACAGACGAAGTGATAGAAACAAAAGCCAGCCAGCCAGACAGGAAGACAGACAAGGAGGCAAATAAATACAAACAAAAGCCAGGACAAAGACAAACAATTAGGACACACAAACAAACATGCAAAAAAGTCAGACAGACGGACAAAAAGCAGAGGCTGATAGACAAAGGATAAAAAAAAAGAAACAAGAATAGACAGAAAAATAAACAGAAACTAGGATAGATAGAAAAAAAAAAAACAGCGATAGACAAAAAAAAAAAAAACACAAGCTCAGGGAGACAGGCAGAAAAAAAAAAAACACACACACAGGATCACAAACAGAGAAATGCTCAGCCCGCCAGACAGACAGGCTTATGAACTTTAGCTCATTTTAATATATTGAGCGAAGAGGGGAAAGCGCTCTAAGACCACCTGAATAAAGAGACGAATTCCTCATCTTATCTTCCTTCACAACTTTTTACTTACATATATTTAATCCTACTTCCTCCATCTCCTCATCCTCCTACTTTTCATCTTCTTTGTATTTTGTCTTCATTAAAGTTTCTCAGAAGTCTTATACCCAGCGAGACTTGCTTTTGCCGCGCAACATTACTTAATCCAGGGAGGGAAAGTGAACGGAAGTATGAAGGAAGCAGGGGGATGGTCGGATGGTTGATGTAAAGGCTTAGTGTGGCACAGCGGGGTAGTGGATGCCTTGGTTTTCTTTGCTGGGTATGAGATGGAGGAGGCTGTCGTCTAAGTCTGATATGAAGGGAGTCTTGGTGAAGCTCGCGAGGTGTAAAAGAATATCGTCTTAGTGTGAGGGCGTCGAGATGGAGAGATTCGTGGTGTTTGGTGAAATGTATAAAGATATGTTTTGAGGCAGCATGATGAAAGTAATCTTAGGGGACTGCTAGGCAGGTGGGAGTCGTCTTATTCGGGAGTGGTGTTGTAAAGGGAGTCTTAGGGGACTGCTGAAGGCTTGGTTTGGGTATATTGAGATGGAAGGAGCCCATTCCTTGAGTTGCAGCACGGAGAGCTTTTATTTGGAGCAGGGCAAATTGTGAAGACTCTTACCCTGGCGCTCCGGCAACACTTTCCAATCGACATCCTATACTACACTAATGGAAAGGAAAGACCAAACATTAATTTCGGAAGTCGTTATCCAATGTTCCCTTCCTGGTACATATGAGTCACCCAGATCTAGGTTGTCGTAACACAGCGTTCAATAAGAAATACCTATGTGCCCTCACCTACCTGGAGGGAAATGTCAGGTGTGTAACCCAAGTTGTCACGTGACCGGTCTCTTTAACAGGTCAGTGGTTTAACTTATAATGTGAATTTCTTCATAGGAGTAACCGCGGGAATGTTTTCTGAGCCAAAATAAAACTACACGGACAAAACGGTTTCGACTGTTCCATCTCTCCTTTTGCTTTCACTGGTGTCTCGAAATTGCCTCATAAATTTATACCAGACCATTTAACTTAGCGTGAGAAGCCGTACCAGGTTAAAGGTCAATGACTTTTAGCGAACTGATGTTTCAAAGGTATCGTCACTTTCTAATAATGACTGCCTCACTAGCATACTTGTATCTGTATCTCCCTCTATACCTTTCGTCTTTCCAAACACTTTAAATTGGTATGCAACAAATTATTCTTAAGCTTCACCTACGCCAGCTAACCTCAGTTATTCATCTTACCTTGGTAGCTTCTCGTCACTTTCCCAGCTGACCTTCGCCTTCGAGTTGCGCCAGGAAGGGTCTTCACCACCCTTGTGCTGTGCCTCATATCTTCCTGTTCTCCCGTCTAGACGAGGTCGTGTAGGGATTATATATTGAACTGTAAGTCACCCTCATCCTTCTCTGTCAGCATTGTACTGGCTGCCTCAGTTTTCATTGTGTGTATAGTAAATTGAGAGAGAGAGAGAGAGAGAGAGAGAGAGAGAGAGAGAGAGAGAGAGAGAGAGAGAGAGAGAGAGAGAGAGAGAGAGAGTGTGTGTGTGTGTGTGTGTGTGTGTGTGTGTGTGTGTGGGTGTATGTGCGTGTGTGTGTGTATTCTAGTTATATTACGAGAATGGAATAATCTTCTGACCTCGCTCGAGTAATGCAATTCAGTTAACACGGGAGAAAAAAAAAATATACATAGTCATCACGTGCGTCCATTAACGTGCGAGTGAAAGTGGTTGCCTGCTGGTGTAGGTTTAGGAGCAGACCACCTCGTAGGGATGAAGTGTCCTGTAATTATGTGCAGTATCTCTCTCTCTCTCTCTCTCTCTCTCTCTCTCTCTCTCTCTACAAGAAACCAGGAATAAATTAAGGAAACCCCCCTGACGTAAAGTATAAGTAATAGCATCATTCCAAGACTCAGCACTGTAGTAAATAATATAAAAAGAAAAGAAAAAAAAACATCCACGTTATTTTTTTTTTCTTTCATATCAAATCATTTCCATTGGCCGAGTTGAGAACTATCATTTGCTGGCTGAAT
>NC_059271.1:23610374-23625374 GCF_017591435.1 Portunus trituberculatus | reverse complement strand
AACCGTCCTCAAGCTGCTGCTTATCTTTCTTTTCGTGAAAGTTCTTACAATTTTAAGTGAAATATTTTAACCTGGAATTTTTGGATAGTAATATAACAGAAGGATGACTTTGCATGTGGTAATTCTAGCTTAGAATTTGGAGAATTGAAATATTTTATTGGAATTTCAGGGGAATAGATTAGTGATAGAAAAAAGAAATAGCATAAAGAAAGAAAGAAAGCACACCGGGTGTCAGTTAACTATTAAGACTTACATTAAACTTATTATGTATTTATAAACATGGGTCCCAGTCGTGTTTTAGTAGTTATAGCAGGTAAACAAACGTTTCGTCAAAAAAAGAAGAAATTAAAGATGCGCTACATTCGAAAAGACTCACACCCTCTCTTGACTTCTGGGCTAAGAATTTATATTAATGCCACAGTCGTTCCTTTTGTTGTGTTGATGAAAGGCAAGTGTGAAATCAACAACTGTTCCTCTGCAACAGCAGCAAATTAGTTGTGTTTCTAATTTAATTAAGCGTATTCTAATTTTATGGCTTCATACATCAAGTGAGCTGAACATTTTTTCGACGGCAAAAAGTAAATACTGGGGGCGCACCTGTGGCATTTGTGCAATTAAATATGAGTAATAAGCGGAGTTGTATTTCTCATTTAATTAAAGGTGCTCAAGTACAATTATAATACAAAACTCTACAGACAAGTGAATTACTGTAATCCACGTCATATCAGTATTTGTCACTACTCTATGAATCTTTTAGTTTGGCAGTTATAAGTAGGACAAATATAAATATAAATAGAATTGACTGCGCCACTAATGGGCGGATGCTGAACAGCGTTTCCTACACACTCTTTAAGTGAGCCTACAGGCGCTATAGCCCTTAACGTAAAAAAAAGGATATTTACAAAAATCATGAATAACAAGCAAGAAATGGGAAAGTCTTGCCTGACAACCTGTGTGGCTATCAGCACAACACACATCGCTGAACTCAATATTGTTCGACTGTATCTTAGAATTAAATGCATGTGGAACAATCGCCTTGTACAGTGAAAGACTACAGTAATAGAGACCTTATTTATCTTATCTTCGTTAGAAAAGCATTATCATTACATTAGAGATTCCCATTATTATTCGTATGCTTGAAAGAATGCTATATAAACTATATTGTAGTAATGATAGTAGTAGTAGTAATAATAGTAGTAGTAGTAGTAGTAGTAGTAGTAGTAGTAGTAGTAGTAGTAGTAGTAGTAGTAGTAGTAATAGTAGTAGTAGTAATTAATAACTATAATTAATTTTCAAACTTTGTTTTTGTAATAATGGTAATGTAGGGATCATTTTACTGGCAAATAAGTAAACAGGAAAGGGAGAAATGGATCAGTGGCCTGTGATGTGATATGTTTCATAGGAATCAGTCATAAACTTCGAATTTGTATAATGGGACTCAAACAAAGACAATATCGACATTCGTGAATCATGATCAACAATGCGTATATGTATCCATCCATCCACATAACAGACCCATTATCGAATGACTAATACTTGCAATGGTAGCAGTTAAGTCTAGACTCATTTCCACCATGAAGAACTCAACATCATGGACACTCTCTGCATCGAATATTTATTTCTTCCATATTTTTATCTCTTCTATCGTTATTACTGTTAGAGAATGAGATGCAAAACGAAAAATAGGATTCAGTCATGGCACATTAAAATGGAAAGAAATATCTTCATAACTCTTCTTTGTGTCAACGCCAACATAGCTTAAGATAGGATACACAACTGATTTGAATTTTTTGTGCTCTAGCATCAAAACACGCTTAACACGCTTAAAAACCGTGGAAACTCACGAAAAGGAAATCCATTATACAACGACCTGGACCATATAGTTGGATAAATCCCTGTTGTAATCCATTACTGATATGAACTGCAATACTAAGACACATGAGGCTCTCCATAACCTCAGTGTTCTCGCCTCTCGCATTAATAAACCGTACTGCTGCGTCCGATAAGCCCTCGGAGCCCAGACTTGACCGAGGAGATCTCACGTCCTCCTGCAGCTTCCTCAG
This sequence comes from Portunus trituberculatus, assembly GCF_017591435.1. Lineage (NCBI taxonomy): Eukaryota > Metazoa > Arthropoda > Malacostraca > Decapoda > Portunidae > Portunus > Portunus trituberculatus. Next base: position 23,623,311 of record NC_059271.1, on the reverse strand, counting down.
AGTCATTACTAGAATCTCCGGTGATCCATTAAGATTACAGTGTCACCTGGAAGCCGCGTCTACGAATAGGTCAGTGGGCTTGATATTGCCAGCAGGGAGCCTGACTGTTCTGTAGTTCGTGGGGAAAGAATTGAGCAAGCTAATGTCAAAGAAATGCACGTGGATGCATGGTCGTAATTCTCACTCCAGAAAAAAGAGATTAGTTTTGTCAGATTTTTCTTTTCCTTGTTAGTATTTGCATTTCAAAAATTATTGGAAGTCTTAGTAGTTTATAATAAAGGCAAAGTAAAGTTACACACAAACGCCTAAATACTCTCTTTAGTTGAACTATTAGACTTAATCTGGTTCTGCCTTGTTTCCGAAACTAGGTTTAACAACAAATTCTTCAGTGATCATAAGCAGAATAATAGTGTGATCGTTAGTCTTGTATAAACTCTTTACCAAGAGAGGAGGGATAAGATCACGTTGCCTGTCTGGCATTATTGCAGTCGGATGATTAGGTTTCATCAGTGTGTGGTACAGCCTCAAACGACACATGAACAGAGTCACGTATTGAAAGCTTTTCTAGATACAACTAGTGAACACAGTCTTCATACCTTCAGAAAGAGCCATCTGAAAGGCAGACTTAGAATAGAGGACCTTCGAGGGTTATTTATCAAGATCAATGGTAATTGTGATGAGATTACTTTCAGCAAACTTGGCGACTCTCTAACATATCTTTCTTTTCGTTTTCAATTTTATCATCATTATTCTCTCCCTCTTCCCCCCCCCGCCTCTCTCTCTCTCTCTCTCTCTCTCTCTCTCTCTCTCTCTCTCTCTCTCTCTCTCTCTCTCTCTCTCTCTCTCTCTCTCTCTCTCTCTCTCTCTCTCTCTCTCTCTCTCTCTCTCTCTCTCTCTCTTCTCTCTCTCTCTCTCTCTCTCTCTCTCTCTCTCTCTCTCTCTCTCTCTCTCTCTCTCTCTCTCTCTCTCTCTCTTTTTTTTTTTTTTTTTATTTAAACATAATTTATACAGAAGAACATGTACCCAAAGGCGCACTGTCGTGTGCTACCTATTCTAAGGGTACTACAATCTATTTCTCTACAATATTTACAAGACTTAAAAATAGATAATATACAAGATGGAGCACTGTTCTTTTCACTTCACTAGCACTATTCACGCACTGCACTACACTGAGTGTCACGTCACAAAGAGTGTCAGAGGAGTTGGCAGTGTCTGTCTCCACTTATGTGCCATCAGTTTGACACTGTGTGTGTTCATCTCCTGGACGTGAGGCACCGCGGCCGTGAACAAGTTCCACATCCTGGAGACGCGTCCTGCGAAGGTGCGTTGATGCTGACACCCGTGGGATCGCGGCACCTCTACGGCGTCACCACCATTGAGCACCGTTCTCGTGCTCCGTGCGGTGACTCTCAGAGGATGACGCAGCCCTGCCAGATGTGGCACTCTTTGCACCTGTGCCTTATGGAACACTACGATCGCCGCCACATCTCTGCGGTGTTCCAGTGAATCAAGAGGACGCTCAGGCTCTGGGTGAGGTGGTATTGCAGCATCTACTAGCCGTATGGCGCGGCGTTGGATGCTGTCCAGTCTCCTTCTGTGTGTGGCGGCACAGGACATCCAGGAGAGAGCTGCGTACTCAAGGTGGGGCCGCACCTGTGCCTTGTACAGCAGCAGTCTCCCTTCCTGTCGAGGAAACTGGCGATCCTTCTGAGAGCGGAGATCCTGTGAGAGGCTTTCTTGGCAATGGATTTGACATGGCTGTCAAACCTCAGCCCTCGATCCACCTCCACTCCAAGTATCTTGACGTCATCTTGGAGTGGGAGAGCAGCAGCGCCAAAAGACAACTTTCCTGCCATTGCTGCCATGGCGGCTGGGGACCGAGAGACAACCATTGCCTGTGTCTTCTCCGGCGCGAATGTCACTTGCCAGCGAGCACCCCACTCCTCTATCACTCGTAGCTGCTGATTGATGGCCTCAGCAGCCCGCCCACTGTCCTGGCGTGGATAGGTATAGGAGAGGGTGCAGTCATCAGCATAGGCCTTGACTCCTGGCAGTAGCTGGAGAAGATCATCCACGTAGATATTCCACAGGAGTGGGCCAAGAATTGAACCCTGTGGCACTGATGCCTCCACAGGCAGGGACTCAGATGTTTGCCCGTTGACAACCACCTTGAGGCTTCTGTCCTGCAGGTAATTTCCCAGGAGTCGTAGCAAGCCACCCTGGATGCCTTTAGCACGAAGCTTTTCCAGTAATCCGTTGTGCCATACTTTATCAAAAGCTCCAGCTATGTCCAAAGCAACCACTATAGTGTCCTTGCCGTCGTCGAGGGCGTCCTGCCACTGCCTGGTGAGAAGCATCATTAGGTCGGAGGTTGACCTTCCAGGTCTGAACCCAAACTGTTGGTCTGAGAGGAGGGCATTGTCCTTGAGATGGCTACACACCACCTCTGCCACGACCCTCTCAAACACTTTACCCACCACTGACAACAGGGATATGGGTCTGTAGTTTTTTGGGTCCGTCCTGGAGCTTTTTGTGTACGGAACTACTCGAGCCTCCTTCCACACTGAAGGCCAGACGTTTTCCCGTACACAAGTTGTGAAGACTTGGGTGAGAGGGGCAGCCAGTTCCTGGGAGCATCGCTTCAGCAGGTGCGGGCTGATGTCATCAGGGCCGGTAGCTTTCTGTGTGTCCAGCCCCGCAATAATCGCTTCACCTGCTGATGCGTCACCTCCACCATGGTGACAGTCTTCTCACATTGCTGGACCAGCTGAGGCGGTGGCTGCTGTGGATTCCCCACCTTCATTTTTCCAGCAAACAAGGAAGCCAGCAACTGTGCCCTCTCCTTACTGCTGGTGGCGACAGTACCGTCCTGCTTGCTGAGGGAGGGATGGATTCTTGGTGGCCAGTTCCTGTTTGTCCTTAACAAGGGACCACCAAGTTTTGTTTCCTACGCCAGTGCCACACAGTTTCCGGCGCAGGCTTTCCTCCCACTTTTTTAAGGCCCACTTGCTGGTTACCACCATCCTCCTGCATGCAGCCCTATGCAAGTCCTTGTTGCGCCGAGTCGGGTTCCTCTTGTAGCGGAGCCAGGCAGCATACTTTGCCTCAGCAGCAACACGGCAACGGTAGCCAAACCATGGCTGATCCGTCGGTCTGGTGGTGTATTCCCTGTGTGGGACGTGGCGTCTCTGGAGGGCGAGAAGGTGAGAGGTGAGTGCAAGTGCTTCACTCTCTGCTCCTCCCTGTAGCAGAGTGGCCCATGGGGTGTGGGTCAGGTCGCGGCGCAGGGAAGCCCAGTCTGCTTTGTTCCACAGCCAGATGGTGCGGGTGGTGGCCTCGTCCCGAGCCACGCCCACTTCCAGCTGTGTCAGTACAGCGTGATGATCAGAGCTGCCCACGAGCCCCAGCTGATGACACTGAAGCTTGTCCTCCTGGTAGTCTGAGATGACAGGGTCTAATGTCCCTCCTCGTTCATGTGTGGGGAAGGTGACATGATCTGTCAGACCCTGCACCTCCAGGAGATTCTCGTAGGCGTCTCTTTCCAGGTGGTGATTGAGATCCCCCACAATCAGCACGTGGCTGCAGCTGTGTGCCATCATCAGGTTGTCTAAAGTCTCAGTCAGGTACAGGAGTGAGTCAGGCCCTTGTCGCGGGGGGCGATACAGGGCACACAGTAGGAGGGCTGAGCGGTCTGCCAGCGTTACTCGGAAGTACATCATCTCCATCAGTGGAGGCGTGTCTATGTCGAGTAGCTGGGCCTGCATTCCTTCCTTGAAGCAGACAGCCACTCCACCTCCTGTTCGCTCCTGTCGGTCCCTCCTCACCCAGTGGGTGAAGCCCTGCATCCTGCCATACGTGGGCTCCACCTCACTGTTCAGCCATGTCTCTGTCACCACAACAACGTCTGCATTGTGTCGTTGCACACAGTTGTGGTATAAGTCTGCAAGGTTAGTCCGGAGACCACGGACGTTGCTAGAGACGACCTTTAGTTGGCGGCGGGGCAAGCTGGCTGTACCATGGTGAGGGATGGTAGTGAGCGAGGCCTGCTAGTCCGAGGTGGTGGTTAGGGTCCGCGGCCGACTGCTGGTACTGGTGAAGAGGAGTGGTCCACTGCCGCCCCTGGCTCTGATTCCAGATACCAGGCTGAGGAAGGAGTGGGCGAGGTTGTGGTAAGGACTGAAATGAAGTGAGGTGGTGGGCGGGCTGAGGCGCTGCAGGTGGGAAGGGTGTGGCTGTGTGTCTTTCCACCGTAAGGAGCCGCTGTAGGAGACGCTCCTGACGTAAATCGTCAGTTCTGGCGTGGCAAGTAGCAGAAGTGTGTCCTTTCCGTGAGCAGTACTCACACACTTTTGCCTTGGCTCGCTTTTGTGTCTGCTTGGTGGCCTGGTGAGTCCTCAGTCCTTCGCTGGACACCTTCCTCGCGTCCTGCTGCACTTCCCTCTTAGTTTTCTTTTTTCTCCAATCTCCTGAAGTGGTCTGAGGAGAGGTTCGTGGGCGAACAGAGGCACCGCGATCTACTCCGTTCGCTGTATTTATGGAGGAAGAGTCCCTGCTGCTCTGTGTGGCGGTAGACGTGGTAGTGAGTACCGAGCAGTCACTCTGTGTGGCAGAAGGAGTGACAGTAGACGCTGGGGAGGTGTCACAGTCGCTCTGTGTGGCGATGGAAGCAGTGGAGGTAGGCGGAGCGGTCGTTGTTTCCCGGGCAGGCGAAGGGAAGGTGGAAGTTGAGAAAACAGCTGAGTGGCGGAGCTGTTGCGGTTTATCCGAGCTCCACCACGTCCTCCACCTCTCAGAGTCCTGACAAACCACCTCCCAGTGTTCGTCAATTGACTCTGCGTGGGCGCTGACTGCCTGAGAGCGTGTGGCTACTTGCGTCTGGCGCTGTTTTGACGCTATCAGCCTGTCTGCTACTCTGAGAGCCGCAGCAAACACGTCTCTGTGTTGTATGATCAAGTCTCGGTCGTCCTGGAGGGACTTAATCACACAGTTTTGTTGAGAGGCTTCCTCAGTGAGCTTCTCAACTAGTGAAACTAGCTCTCCTCTCTCCAAGCCCTCCCACTGACTCTCCCCACTGTCGTCCGGTAGTGGCGTTGGGGGTGTATCAGTCTCCTCGATGATGTAGGTGACGGGGTCCGGGATGTTTGCTTGGAGTCGTAGCTGCTCCGTGTAGCTACACTTGAAGACTGGCGTATCCCCAAGGCAGCTGTTGTGACAAAGGTTACGGCAGGTTTCCTCGTCACAGCTCACGTGTTGAGTCTTAAGTGTTGCTTTGCCACAAACGCAACACCAATTCTGTGGCTGGTAGCCAGGCAAGTCTCGCCTGGCTATGGGGCGATGGGCGGGCTAGACATTGAGGGAGAGGATAAGTGATTCCTGGGGAATTGTGAAGCCAGGTGTGGGGCGACAACGAGTGTTGGTTCTAAACGACACGTGCGACACTAACACACTCGTGAACACAGACACTGAACACTGGCACAGAACACAAAGCACTTCCCCACAGGCGCACAAAAAACACACGACACTAACTACCTCTCCCACAAGTCAAGCCAAACCAGCCACGGAGAGAGAGATACAGGTTGTTTAAAAACTACCTTGGAGAGATTTGGCAACTGTGTGCTGCCTTAGGCCTCGCGTCAGGTCAGGCCCGGGTCTCGGTCACTGCACGGGTACAAACACTCTTTTCAAGTGATTTTTCAACACTATTGCAAGGCTTAGCACACCTTACACTTTTACATGGACACCAGGACACTTAGCACTTCAAGCACTGAAATTTTCACAACACTGCACTTTGTTAAACCACTGTAACACCACGAAAACACGGAGCTCTCTCTCTCTCTCTCTCTCTCTCTCTCTCTCTCTCTCTCTCTCTCTCTCTCTCTCTCTCTCTCTCTCTCTCTCTCTAGTTACTCCTCGGTCTTCGCTTGTTTTCCTTTTTGTTGAATAATAAATTAAAATGAAAAAAAAAATATGAGTTTCGTGAGAGGTTTCGTGGCCATCAACTTACTAGACATCGTCCAGCGCCAGAATCAGTAAACGCATTTTTTTTTTTTTTTTTATCCTTTCTTTGCCCGAAATAAGGTCTTGATTTTACTGAGAAACGTGGTGGATCCAGGAAATTAGATTACGGTGTGTTGGCTTATGCGACTGTGGAGGGAAATTAAAAAAGAAATGGGATATCTCTCTCTCTCTCTCTCTCTCTCTCTCTCTCTCTCTCTCTCTCTGTTTAATCACACATTCATAGCTTTTCAGCGGAGAGGAGCGAAGGTGACGTCTATTTTAATGGTTGTTTCTTCCATTACTTGGAGAATGATTAGGTCGTCAGTGCTTCTCTGCTCACCCTCGCCTTTGTGGTTTGATTAATGGAACGCTGAACTTCATATATCTTAACAGAATTTTACCTGCGCTTCTTCATAGGTGGAGAGGAGCCGGTTTGTGCTTGCCTGCCTTGATAGTGTTGAGTAGAGGTGATAGAGCCTGATGGGGCATGATGGTTGTGGAGAACGTACGTATGTAATTCTGCTGCCGTGTCGAGTTGCTGCTAGGAGTTTTTTGTGTCAGTGTGTGTGTGTGTGTGTGTGTGTGTGTGTGTGTGTGTGTGTGTGTGTGTGTGTGTGTGTGTGTGTGTGTGTGTGTGTGTGTGTGTGTGGTTTTTCTAAAGAATTCATATAATTTGTGCGATGGTTTACTTCTAGGTTTTACTGGAATACAGTCATAATGTGTGACATATTTAGTGTCATTTTAGTGATTTGTTTCTTCATTACTGAAGGTATAAGAACGCACACTCTTGTAAAATGGTGACATAGTTCATAAATATAGATATCCAACCTCAAGCTTCATTTATCGAAACACTGACAGTTTCGTTGTAAGTTTATGTCGAAGGAAAATTGCACACTAAATTGAAAGTATATATATTTTTTTCTTTTTGAAAGCAATTCATGTGTTTTGCTGTAATATGATAATCTTTCTGAAAGAAAAATAAAACAGACATTATACATTTTGCATTCTTCTTTTGACAGGGTTATCAGTCTTTTATAAAACCGTGTTAATCCTTCAATACTTAAGACTGAAATTAACACGATAATAATTCAGCAATCTACATGGTTTAGAAAACTAGTAACATCCATTCTTAAATCAGATCTTTTTGTAATAAGTTTTAATTTGCGATTATACTTTCATCACTAACGGAATCATACGATGAGGTAACAAAAAAAATTTCCTTAGTTAGCTGCATAGTAATTTATGCCACATGATTATGTACCTTTGAAAATGCAAATTAGTGCATTATTGTGTTGGTTACGTGAAGGACGTAGTGTTTGTTCACGTTGAATCTCCCTCCTACTTATCAAGCCACTACAAGTTAATGGGAGTTGTGGATGAGGCTTCCCTGGTCGAGACCACCGAATTTCAAACTTTGTCTTGTCAGTGAATTCAGCTATCAAGCTGTTCAGACCAACGTCAGTGTTTGTAGTGTAAACAATGCCAGATGAAGGACGAAAGAGAGAGAGAGAGAGAGAGAGAGAGAGAGAGAGAGAGAGAGAGAGAGAGAGAGAGAGAGAGAGAGAGAGAGAAGAAAAAGACAGCCACACAGAAGAGATCGGTATCCACTGACCCAGCTGTCCTCAGCCGCATCACCTAAATATTTTAGGGACGGTCAATAATTTCGTTCTGCAGTCTCAATGTGGCTTCCAGACCGCAGCTTTGCTGGTCTACAGAGAATACGTAGACTGTTGTACTCTCTTTCCATCTGCGGCACATTGAACTGGTATTGTTGGTGTAGGAGATAATTAGTTCTGCTTTTTTAACAAGTCTCATAGTATGTAAAGTTTGCATCACAAACCCGACACCAGAGGCACGTACTTAGAGGACCAAGAAGATGTTAGATTGTATCAACACGAGTGATTATTGGAAGTTAAAGGGTCTTTTTTTTTTACTTTACCTGTATTTTTTTTTTTTGGTATTCATCACATGGAGTGCTAAGAAGAAAATAAAATAAAAAATTTAATCTAGCTGTATTTTTTTTATTTTATTTTAGTATTCATCACATGGAATGTCGTGTTTATTTTTCCATCCCCATTACTGAAGCATGAAAATAATTTCACTCTGGACTAAAAAAAAAAAAAAATGAGCTCCAAACGTCTGTTATGCTCTGATTGCTTATAAAACATTAACAATTGATGTTCTACACGACACACCAAGGTGCTGCTGCCGTGAATGTTCTACCCGTCAACTATCAGTTTTTAAGCCTGAGTAGTAAGAGAGACGCATTGCAAGACGGGATCAGTCAGTTAAAACCACCCACCTTAACAATAGTGACCTCGGAGCGTGCCTCAAGCGCCAGGGTGCAGCACCTACTCGCGAAAAGATCTTTTTTTTATGTACAAAGAGGGCGTGTTGCGTGCTCTGTTGCCTGTTGAACGTTCCCCTCCGCCGCTAAAGGCTGACGCGAGCGATAAATGAACGTACCCATGGGTGCAAGAACATTTCTCCTCCACCTCAGCCACAGAGTTTCGCTTTTTAGTACGGAATTGATTTCCGTTAAAGACATTGAGACGAAAACGAAACAGAGCGCTGCTCGAATTTCGGGAACGAACGGGAGTGAAATACAGTTGCGGGTAATGGACATCCTGGTACTCCCGTGCCATTAACTGCGTGCTTCCTTTCCATTTTTCTGACTGCAAAATTCAATAAGAGAGATAAAAACACGACCACGATAAATTATTAAGTAACCGATGAATCAGTGAAAAAGTGAATGACCTGAGAGAGAATCAGACACACACAAAAAAAAAAAGAAGAAAAAATGTAACAGCAAGCGGTTCTCAACGATCAATACTATCGACACAATATATTGACGATATGATTGTACAATATGTGTTCCCTTGCATGACGCCCGGTTATTGTTTAATACCGTCAATGAAATAAACGATCTCAGGAAGGAATCGTGGCTGTCACTCCATCCATTGGAATACGTAAGTGCTCATGCAGGCTACTGCTATGCTCCGTTTCTTTGCTGCAGCTTTCGTTTTCATATTTTTTTCCTTTTTTTCGGTATATACTTAGCTGTAACCTCCAGGAGAGAGCTTAAAGGTAATGAAGTCCAATCTATAGTGAAACTGTGGCATTTCATGCATTACATACTAATTGATTTTCCTCAACATGGATAGTAACAGGTCGCTCATGTGGCTGGAGCGATACGTGAACCTTAGCGTGCCGTATGGAAAGTTAGGAAAAAGCAAATTAAAAATCACCAGCACGCGCGCGCAGGTGAGCATGTGTGTGTGTGTGTGTGTGTGTGTGTGTGTGTGTGTGTGTGTGTGTGTGTGTGTGTGTATGTGCGTGTGTCTGTGTATGTACTTACTGGCTCGGTGCATCAACACTGGTAAATGTGACGCAAAGCCTGCAAAACAATGGAACCTCTGTTTCAAATGGACAACATTACCTTTCGTATATATATTTTTTCCAAATAGGGACGTTACATTCTCTCTCTCTCTCTCTCTCTCTCTCTCTCTCTCTCTCTCTCTCTCTCTCTCTCTCTCTCTCTCTCTCTCTCTCTCTCTCTCTCTCTCTCTCTCTCTCTCTCTCTCTCTCTCTCAGAAAGTGACTATTCATTGTGATCTTGTGATATGAGACAATTATAATCGTTCCCGTATAAGTTCTCAGAAGGAAATAAGCTTTAATGAACCTACCGAATTTCACATACCAGTCTCAGTCAAGATTAAGTTCAACTATCGACCAGTCATTCCTACTCGTAATGTCACACTCACCGGAACGATTTGAGCGTTGGACGAGCAGCTGTGAAGTTCAAGAGTTTGATACCTGATATGTGTTTTTATATCCAAGTTCCAATTTCTGACGTTGCATAGCTAATTTTCAAAGTTGGTCTTCTCATACCTTACGAAAACGCGGGTGTCCACTGACGATGAAATGGAACAGCGACTACACGCGAGGGAAACTGTGTCCTTTTCTGCCCGACTTGAGATGAATAATGCAAACACAAGGAAAGCAAGGCATCATGTCTGTTATCTGGATCCAAAGCGATAATTCAATGAGAAATGGACCAAATTTTTGAATGAAAGTATGCCGCAATTTCATTGTTTGGTATTTACGTTACCCAACAGTTCCGGCCTCACCCATCCGTCCTCCAGCCACAGTGCTGCCACTTGCTCTCTCAGCCTCTGCCAAAGTGAAGAAAGTTCTTTCCACTAAGAATACATGAAAATGAATGGGATATATTCTTTGAAGATACGTGGCAAGTATCATAGGATATATATATATATATATATATATATATATATATATATATATATATATATATATATATATATATATATATATATATATACCACTTTTGTATATGAAATCCTTCTTTTATTTGAGTCTTCTTGTTGTTCATCGTTTATATTTTATTTCCATATACGTAGCTATACTGTATATTTTTCTTTTCCCCTTTAACATTGATAAGAAAACTTGCTTTCATATCTTGATTACCACAAAAAAAAAAGTAAGTACATATGCATTGTAGTGTGCGAGCATGTATAGTGATACATGTTCGTAATACAAAGTCATTTATAATGATGATGATGATGATAATAATAATAATAATAATAATAATAATAAAAAATAATAATAATTATAATGATAATGATAGTAATAATTATGATGATGATGATGATAATAATAATAATAATAATAATAATAATAATAATAATAATAATAATAATAATGATAGTAATAATTATGATGATGATAATAATAAAAATTATACTACTACTACTACTACTACTACTACTACTACTAATAATAATAATAATAATAATTATTATTATTATTATTATTATTATTATTATTATTGTTATTATTATTATTATTATTATTATTATTATTATTATTATTATTATTATTATTATTATTATTATTATTATTATTATTATTATTATTATTATTATTATTATTATTATTATTATTATTATTATTATTATTATTATTATTATTATTATTATTATTATAACAATAACAATAACAATAATAATATTATTGTAATAATAATAACGATAATAATAATGATAATATTATTAATAATAATGATGATAATGATAATAATAATAATAATAATAATAATAATAATAATAATAATAGTTATTGTTTATTATTATTATTATTATTATTATTATTATTATTATTATTATTATTATTATTATTATTATTATTTTTATCATTATTATAACAATAACAATAATAATAATTATTATTGTAATAATAATAATGATAATAATAATAATGATAATAATAATGATAATAATAATACACACACACACACATAATAATAATAATAATAATTATAATTATAATAACTATTATTATTATTATTATTATTATTATTATTATTATTATTATTATTATTATTATTATCAATATTATCATTATTATTATTATAATTATTATTATCATTATTATCATCATCATAACAATAACGATAACAGTAACAATAATAACTATGTTTGTGACAGAATTTATCATTATTATCAATACTATTGGTTTGAATTAGATAAACATAAGAACATAAGAAAGGAGGGAAGCTGCGAGAGGCCGCCAGGCCTATACGAGGCAGTCCCTGTGTGATTAAAGCTACCTAATTCCATTTATCGATCCCATCCATGAATTTATCTAACCTTCTTTTAAAGCTCCCTATTGACTCAGCCCTGACTACATGCCCACTGAGACCGTTCCAATCATCTGTTTGAAAGCCAGTTTCTTCCCATTTCTTTCCTAAACCTGAATATTTCATGTTTAAGCCCATTATTTCTGGTTCTGTCCCCGCTACTGATCCTAAGAACTACATTCATGTCCCCTCTGTTAAAACCCATATACCACTTAAATACTTCTATCAGGTCTCCTCTTAACCTACGCCTCTCTAGGGAATGAAAATTAAGTTATTTCAGTGTCTCTTCATAGGGAATATCCCTCATTAGAGAGTGTATCTTTTTAGTCATCCTGCTTTGCACTGACTCCAACAGAGCTATGTCCTTCCTGTAATGTAGGGACCAGATTTTTACCGCATAATCAAGATGTGGCCTGACCAGTGTCAAGTATTATTTTAGTATAAACAATCAGTAATCGAACCCAGAGCCGGGCAGAGACAAACTGGGCACACATTTTTCACAGTGAGCCCCTGTTCACCCATCACAGGATAAGCATGACACAGGATGTGAGGTGCACTAGCGGTGGGCAGAGAATCCTGTCCACTTATGTGTGTAGTAACAGTTTGAGAAAAACCATCACTATCACTATTAGTATATGCAACAGTAGTATATAGTAGTAGTAGTAGTAGTAGTAGTAGTAGTAGTGGTAATAGTAGCAGAAGTTAGTAGTAGTAGTAGTAGTAGTAATAGTAGTAGGGAGGCGGTTGTGTAGTGGATAAGGTGGTGAGCATGGGATCGGGCAGATGTCCATGGTTAGGTTCGAATCCCACCAAATACCGCTTTGAAGCTGTGTCATTTCTCGAGTTACCTACATGTCACCATGATACCCAGGTTTTAGGTGGCTACAACAAAGATGCACTTGGGTAGTGATATGGGTCCTAATATGGGGACCGCTAGAAATAAAACTGCCTGCGCCACTAATAGGTGGAAGCTGAACAGCGCTTCCTACATATACTCTTCAAGTATGCCTACAGGCGCTATACGCTACAACATAAAAAAAGTAGTAGTAGAAGTAGTAGTAGTAGTAGTGGTAGTAGTAGTAGTAGTAGTAGTAGTAGTAGTAATAGTAGTAGTAATAGTAGTAGTAGTAGTAGTAGTAATAGTAGTAGAAGTAATAGCAGTAGTAGGAATAGAAATAGTAATAGAATTAATGAAACCAATCCATCACTATCAGCATCATCAAATACAACCCCCGATATGATCACTCCCCAACAACAACAACAATTAATACCACCACAATA
>NC_059271.1:23587874-23605374 GCF_017591435.1 Portunus trituberculatus | reverse complement strand
GAATCAGCGAGTGAGGCTCTGGTGTATAAGTGGGTGAGTGAATGAGGGAGTAAACTATGAGCGAGACATTTCATGCCACACATCAACGCTTACGAAGGCAGTAGCGAAGCAAAATTGTGGCAGTGAAGGATTACGTGAGAGAAAAAGCATGAGGCAAAAGACGATACCGTGACGACCTGGAATATAAGTGAAACCTAAAATACCTCAGAGAAAAAAGAGAGAAAGACGAGAAGAAAGGAGGGAGTCAATATGCGAGAAAGAGGAGGAGGAAAAATACGAGGCAAGAAATATGACGAGCAGGATAGTAGACCAGGAGAAGGAGAGCGGAGGAGGAGAAGAATGAAAGAGAGGGAAGAGAAAGAGGGGTGGATTGTGCATGAGGAAGGATAGAAAGAGAGAGAGAGAGAGAGAGATAGAGAGCGAGAGGTAAGGAGAGTAAGGGACGAGGAGAATGCAAGGGGAAGGCGAAGGAGCAAGAGAAGGAGAATAATCAGATAGGTCTGCCTTAGATCCTGGCACACATTCAGCCCTCACTCCAACGGTTCATCGGATCAAAGCAGCCACCCCAAACTGCGCCTGCCTCCCCGACCCCACTTAGAGCCACTTACTCAGCCTGGACCCCTCGCGTCACACTGCATGGCTCGTCCTTCACCTCACTGTCCGCTTGGCCATCCTTTCCTTCTCTTCCTCCCCCTCCACTTCCCGTTCCTCTTTCCCCTTTTCTTCTTTGATTTGTCCTGTTTATTTTTCTCTTCATCGTCTTCTTCCTTCCTCTGACCCTCGCTTGTTGGACGGATGATGTCAAATAATGCTAAAGGTTGTTCTTCATTTTCCTCGTTCAGTTTATTGGGGTGAGAGTCGATAGGAAAGAAAAGAATCAAGTTTAAAGGTGAGGAAAAAGGAAATAAGGGAGGGATAGAGGTGATTGGGTGGAATACAGAGATTCAGTAGCACAAAGTAGAAGCGAAGATTTACCTTTTGCGGAGGAATAGAGTGAGGAAGACCAGAAAGAGGAGAGGTAAGGAGGGCGAGGGGAGAATTGTGTGTGAATTGAGGGGGACCTGGGGAAAAAGTGGAAATGGGTTTAGGAAAGGATGGAGAGAGGAAGGGAGGAAAAGAGGAGAGAGAGAGAGAGAGAGAGAGAGAGAGAGAGAGAGAGAGAGAGAGAGAGAGAGAGAGAGAGAGAGAGAGAGAGAGAGAGAGAGAGAGAGAGAGAGAGAGAGAGAGAGAGAGAGAGAGAGAGAGAGAGAGAGAAGGAAGGAGAAAGGAGGGGACTGAAGAAAAGTAAGCACAGTCCATTTCGTAAAGGTGAATGTCTTTCATACCTAGATATTTCTGCGTATTTTTTCAGCAAACTCAGATAATTTGTGTCTTTGATGTGCATGCCACCATCACTTTCTTGTAGGACTAATAGTAGTGTTAGTATTATTATTAGTATTAGTAGTATTATTAGTATTAGTATTAGTATTAGTGTACTTATTATTATTATTAGTAGTAGTAGTTACGATTGTTGTTGTTGTTGTTGTTGTAATGATGATTTGATGATAATGGTAAAACATGATAACAATGATAATAATAATGATAGTAATGCATTTAGCATCTTCATTTTAGATCAGTATGGGTGGCTGGGCGGCGACAGTGGCCTGGTGTGTGGCGCTGTGGGCGGCTGTGCTGGGTCAGAGAGCTCCCTGCTACCAGTGTGAGCTGTACCGCGATGCTCACCCTCACTCACGCCCTTATAACTCCGTGAGTATCAACACGCCCACGTTCTTATTTCCAGACCCAAGCATCCTTTCACACACTGGCACTAACTCATCGACATTATCCTTCTCCCTGATCCTCACTTTCACTGCCTTCCCCACACTCCTCAACTACATCCTTGCTCCTTTCTCTCCCAAATCTCCACAACTCTCACGATTCCAACACCTTCGCCCCTACGTGCCCTCTCTCTGCAGACGGCTACCAAAGAAATATCGGCTGTCACTTCAGATTCTTCTTCCCTTTTCTATGACAACGTAAAGGACCCTCCTCACCTTTTACCTCCCCTTCAGGTGATTGGGAGTCACACTTGTCTTTGGCAAGGCCTCCTCCGGGGTAGCCCGGCACGTAAAGGCTTTCCATAACACGTGATCGACCATAAATTTCTTGTGTCATCATCTCACGTCCCTTACTCCCAAGACGCACCTATCCTCTCTGATCCTGGACAAGAGAATGGAAAGAACAAAAATAAAATAAATAGATAAAAGAAAAACAACGGTTCCAGAGTGAGGAAAACTCTCCAAGGCACCCCTGTGTTTGCACGCCCAACACTTGCTTGATCCATGTGCTCAGTGCGTCCTCGGTACAAGGAGAGCGTAAAGAAATTGTGCATACATCCTCCTTGATACTTAAATTCTGTGAGAGTGGAAGTATTAGGGTTTCCAGGAAGTTTTGGAAATGTTTGTCATTATTTTCCTCTCGTTTTGTGGAGGCCACCCAGTTTTCCGTTTCCAGCCCTCTAAGAAACGTCTGGAAACACACACACACACACACACACACACACACACACACACACACACACACACACACACACACACACACACACACACACACACACACACACACACACACACACACACACACACACACACACACACACCAGGAAATACCCTCTACGCATCCGTGCATATATCATTTCCTTACCCCACTTTCGAGATCTGGAAGGTAAAGCGTTTAAGGACAGGCAGCGGTGTATAACAAAACCAACACTCTTTCTTAACAATCCTATGCTTCGCTGTTTGTCAGAGCTTTTGAATTTCCTCCTCATAGTGCAAGGGTTGAAGAGTTCACTACACATTCCATTGGTTTCCCCCTCCTTCCCCTTCGCGCAAGCTTTCCCAAAACTACGAACCGGACAAACAAGGTAAACGTGTTTGTTCCGGATGCTGTTCTTTTTTCCCCCTCGTATTCTCTTACTTTTTCTCGTTCAATTGAGTTTTCTTTCTGTTGCCCGCGGGAAGTTTTGGAAGCGCTGAGGGTAACGAACCGAGTGCAAGAATATTTTTCCATTTCACCACACTTAAAAAAAAAGACTAACAGCAGCTCCTGATAGCGGACGTGGAATGCGTAGGTGTATTTTTGTGTGACTTAATCTAAAACGATCAATAGACTGTTTCATTTTCGGTAGTAAACGTCGTAATTTGCTCTTAGCACTTGCTATTATCCAGGAATGGAGACGCGCTAGGGTATTAACACGGGAGAGGTTTATTGTGCAGAGCGCCGTTTAGTGAGCCTCGTTTACCGGCTCGCTGCTCAGCGGGGAATCAAGCGAGGTAGTTGTTTACATAGATAGAAATTCACTTCATTAGCTGATACTGACCGGCGGGCGCTGCCGGGTGTGTGGGACTTTTTACGCAGTGAATGGATAATAAGGTGCGTAAATGACACTGATGTGGAAACCATGGAATTATACTGTAATGCCGGTGTTGCTCATGCTGCTCCCTAATCTTAATGCTGATGGTTATGGTGATGGGTGCAATGATGTGACCATAGTGGTGGTTACAGTAAGGTGGTGAATGGGGAGAGAATGGACAGTGAACGTAATCTGATTTATATGCAAAATAAAGTAAGAAACGACGTTACTGACTGAACAAATCAAATTATTTCAATCAAGGTTTTCAGCTGAACGTTTTTGATGCATCAGAATCAAAACGTAAATATGCCTTTCAAAACATGAGCAGGTTTTGTTTCACATTGGAAGGGTTTGCATCGTCACCGTGCTTAAACTCCTGATCCTCTTGCCAGGCAGAGGACCCTTGCCAGTATATATTAGGTCCTCGCGTATGTTATCTCTCCTCAGAGGACACCAAGGGCCTGCGTGGTAGAGTAAGGGGAAGGGCGAGGCACAGTGTAGCTAATATTGGAAAGTTACGGCTGCATGAGGGCTGTGGAGGCAGGGCTGGCCACACTGAGAGCCGGGGAAAATGGTGAGGACTGGAGGATGAGGGCGGGGCTGCTGGCTTAGAAGATTAAACGCCAGGTCGAGTTGAGAGAGAGGAAGAAGCCTGGAGAAAATCTGTGTTTGTGAAGGTTTAGGGAGATGAAAGTCATTGGTCGAAGGGGATAAAAGTGCGGGATTGGAGAGTTTCTAAGTAGATAGGGAGGAGATTAAATGCGTTCAGTGCAGCACGGGTAAATAAGGTGACAGAAAGAGAATATTGAGAACGTAAGCCTAAGAGGAGGAGGAAAGGAAATTTGTTGCTGCCAGTCGATAAAGAAGGCCGAATGAAGGAGGGATTTGTATAGTAAGAGTAAACGCCTCGGGAATACAGAACGTCTTCATCCTTCCCTGTCGGACTCTAAGGTGGTGTATTAATGTGCCCTGCAAATGCCCTTTGTGTTGAGGGGAAGTGGTCGGAATGACGCCTTCTGACGAAGGTTTTCTCAACTCCTTGGCCAGTTCCTCCAGTTGCTAATGGCCAACTAACTCGTTACGAAGTTTGCTGGGTCTCCTATACGGTCTGCCTTGGACCGCCTCAGGTTTCCGCACTAGTTCACGGTCCTATTTCTAAAGCATCATCTATCTACTGTTACTACGACGGCTCTCTCTCTCTCTCTCTCTCTCTCTCTCTCTCTCTCTCTCTCTCTCTCTCTCTCTCTCTCTCTCTCTCTCTCTCTCTCTCTCTCTCTCTCTCTCTCTCTCTCTCTCTCTCTCTCTCTCTCTCTCTCTCTCTCTCTCTCTCTCTCTCTCTCTCTCTCTCTCTCTCTCTCTCTCTCTCTCTCTCTCTCTCTCTCTCTCTCTCTCTCTCACACACACACACACACACACACACACACACACACACACACACACACACACACACACACACACACATTTTCTTTTTCTGGTTTCCTTCAAACTTCAGCAACTGCATGGAGTGGAACTTGAGAAGACTCATTGCGAAGTCGCTGTACGAAATGTCACTTTCAGAAGCCTTCGCTGACTCTTCAGTGGCTCTCGACAAAGTAGCGGTGCATGTTGCTTTTAGTGTCTAGTAAGACTAAGGCACACATGTCGAAAGACTTCATGAACAAAAGTGGGAATTTTAAGATCGTGGAGGCCTTTACATGCATCAGCGTTTTGGAGCGTGACAGTGGAATTTAGAATAAAGAGAAACTGAATTATTGCCTTTGGTCATTCATTAAAGGAGTCAATATTAAGTTTTTTTTCAATTCTTATACAGAACATATACAAACAAAAGCTAAACAAAAATTAATCATGATTTATGGTTCTGATGGATCTTCAGTAATTAAAAAAAAAAAGTTAATAATGCATTTTCAACAGATGCTTTCGATGAATCATATCTTTTAATGAATCTGCTCGAGGAATCTTTACATGTATCACTGGAATTATTGTGTCAGACCAGAGAATGCTCCGTGGACCTAAATCAAGACTTGTTACATTAATAGTCCATTAACGCCAACTCTGCTTGTAAGAGACGACATGTATCAAGTTGATATATCTTCCCGAGAGCTGTTTAGCGTGGGAAGGGCGGCAGGAAGTGTGGTGACCAGCTCAAGGAGGCCGCAGGCAGTGACCTTTGCGAGTGGGTGATGTAGTGCGATGCCAGGCATGGGGTCTCCAGTAGCGATAGTTATTCGAGATAGATCGCAGGGAAAGTAAACTTCATTAATATTAGAAACATTTTTCTATGCAAAACAAAAACACACATACATCGTATAGCCCGAATTTCCTACCATGGTCTGATTAAAGAGGTGAATATTTTGTGAGCAAGCACTGGACACGACAACGTAACTCGTTTCATTAATCACTATCCGATGAAAGAGCGAATTGCTTTATACTGGAAGACTGAAAGACGGATTAGTTGCTCACCTTTCAGTTATAACTAGTATTTAATCTATTACATAACCTCTCCTGTATCAAATTTCCTGAAAGTTTCCATGAACTAATGTTTCGGATTGTGGCGTGTAACATTTCCTCCACGTGAATGCACCAATATCATGTTATTGAAGTCAGCGCTCCGTTCTCAGTCATACACACTAGCTAATTGGAGTTCAGACAGCTGCGTACCTTTCCACTCACAAGGCCCAAGAAAACACTGTAACTCATTAGAATTACTACATCGCAGGACATAACGTAGCTCATTCATACTATCATGTCAGGGAAATTCGAAAAAAAAAACAGTCCGGGTTAATTTAATGAAGGTACATGAAAGCAATATACATAAAGCCCACTAAACTTGTCAGCTTCAGGAAAACAATAATTACATCCTGAAATATAAGCATCTTTTTTTTCTTTTTCTTTTTCTTTCTTTTATATGGATTCAGAAAAGTTGGGTAGCTTATTATTTTACGCCAAGTTATCCATGTGTCGCGGTTCCATCTTTCATTGTCCCGAGTTCTCAGGTTGAGTGAAACAAACGTGCTTTTCTGGTGCTTCTGGGAAAGAGTTGGCCAGCATGGCGAGGGGCAGCCCCGGGTGAGGCAGTGACGAATGACCACCACCTGCTGAGAGAGAGAGAGAGAGAGAGAGAGAGAGAGAGAGAGAGAGAGAGAGAGAGAGAGAGAGAGAGAGAGAGAGAGAGAGAGAGAGAGAGAGAGAGAGAGAGAGAGAGAGAGAGAGAGAGAGAGAGAGAGAGAGAGAGAGAGAGAGAGAGAGAGAGATCGTAATTGGTTAATTTGATGAATGCGCACAGAGTTAGACAAGTTGCAAGCGTTTCACTGCTAGTAATCTCGGCCAAAGCTGAACAAATGATTAAAGAGAATATGAAGATGGGAAACTCATGAAAAAGAGGGAAATAAGATAACTTTGTATAATCATGGGACTGTGCATTGTGAAAGGAGCGAGCCAACAGACGGTGAACTTTAATTTCCTTGGAAACAATAAGTGGAAGAATTGGAGTAGCAGGTTTGCCACTAGCTGAAATTTTGAACCGGGAAGAAATGTACGTAGTTGCGGGTGAAATAAAATGTGAGGAAGGATTCGCTAAAAAGACAGGAAGTTAAGATTTGGCTGTAACGTTCAATTTAGACAGCATTAATGGACATGGTTATTGATATAACGAAAGACAGTCTGGATGTCGAAAGTCAGAAGAAAAATAGACTCTTAAAATTTGTTTTATTTGAATGTTAAATGACTTGTCGAGATTATTATGTTCCTGTAAACAGAGACAAATAATTACAGTGGCTTGGAGAGAATGAATGATAAATATAATA
The DNA here is from genome assembly GCF_017591435.1 of Portunus trituberculatus. Taxonomy (NCBI): domain Eukaryota; kingdom Metazoa; phylum Arthropoda; class Malacostraca; order Decapoda; family Portunidae; genus Portunus; species Portunus trituberculatus. The sequence continues at coordinate 23,598,180 of NC_059271.1, read as the reverse complement.
TGAAGCCTCGTGGAATTATTCATTCTTGAGTCAGATTTCACTATAATTTCCTTGTTTTTTTTCAGATTTGTGTTGTGTAAAAATAAGAGAACATCACTAATCCCTTTTTGCGTCTTGAAGGATAAAAAAAACTCAAGTTGTAATCACGTTTCACTCGGGCAACGTTTTCAGTCCTGAGCAGGAACATCAAATAACAGAAACAAACATTTACTTAAGGCTCTTAGGGACTTCTGAAAACAACACCGGAAGAGTTTATGGAACAGTCTCATTACATCCCTCTGCTGGAAAGAATTCGTCGTGGTGGCTGCAATGTGTAAGAGTGTAGAGTCTGTAGACGATGAACTAATTCAGGCTCGAGGAACGTATATGTAGAATACTTGTTCAGGCTCGTCGAGGGGGAAGAGAAAAGGAAGATTATAAAGGCTAAGAAAAGAAATAATGCTGTACTGCTGTATAGTACTTTGTTGTGTACTACTCTATACTGCTCTGTTTTCTACTGTATGCTATTAGTGTCTTCTTATCATGGGCTTGATATTCATAGTTTATCTTCAAGTATAGAATATATAAAACTCCATATGTTTATACTGTAGAGAGAGAGAGAGAGAGAGAGAGAGAGAGAGAGAGAGAGAGAGAGAGAGAGTACTTTGTTAATACTACTGTTGTGAGACTAAGCAAGACAAGTAGTTACCGGAAGCTGCAATAAAATTATCTCTAACGTCTCCAGTTTTCTCTTACGTCAACTTAATTTACTTATTTTGTGCAGAGTGCTTAACACATTTAGTGTTGCGTTATTCACTTCGGTTTTGACTTTGTTATGTACTTAACTGCCGCGTTAGCGGTTAAGCGTTATCTTCGAACGTTGCCCTCTTCCCTGTATTTAATTTGTTATGAAGCCAGTAAGTGCCTAAGTACCACAATGATCTCTTAAGAAATAATGATTTGAGTACGGAATGAGATAAGTAGTTAATCCAATAAGACTGCAAAATGGTTTGGTGAAAACTTATTTCATTATATTATGAAACTATACAAAATAACGATGAAACAGCCGACACAGAATGACTTACTTGTAGTTAGTTTAAAAGCCTAAATTAATGGCAGAAAGATTAATGTGATTACTTACTTTTCATTGCGTTTTGAACTTATTGTAAATAGCAATAAGAGAATGAAGACAAGATGAATCATTATTGTTATGATCTGGGTAGCTGGAAAATTTTTAGGAAGATACTATACAATTTAACATATAAAAGCAAGATCATCAAGTCAGTGACGTTAAATAATTTCTTTATTCTTGCAGACGTTTAAATATAGTTACGGAGAAAGAGAGAAAGACTATGAAAAAAAACTTGGCAACGAAACCTTTGCAGTGATAAACTTCACGCTCCTGTAAAGTGTTTTCGCTCTCTTCTTTTCTTTAGCCTGAGAAATCTTCCTTCCTTGGAGGGCTGGAGGAAGAAGGGAGAGGAGAAGGAGGAGAAGGAGAAGGAGGGAAGGGAGGGAGGTTCACTTGCAGAATAGAAACGGCTCTAAAATTTGCACGTTGTTTTAAGAAAATGTCGCTAAAAGAGAAAACTTTTAGGGAGACTCGCAGGAGGTCATGCGTTGCTTTGCTGTGCCGGACGACATAATATTGCTTCCACAGACCCTTAATCTGACTCATTCCACGTCGACAGTGACCAAATTGCCTGAGTGTTATTACGGAGCTACACTTGTCTCACTGACAGACGAAACTGTATTTTTGTGACTCCATTATATACTTCAGAATCACATTATACAATTACGGTACATTTTTTTTTCCTCATTTATTTCTAATAAAATAGGAAGTTACACATGACAGTTAGGTTAGATGAGACGTTAAAAAAAATCAGTAAACTAGTGCCATAAAGACATAAATAAATAAAGTATATGACATTTCTTACAAAAATAAATCGCTAGTCATGTTGAGACAAGTGAAATTCTGTACACTTACCACTCTTGACTTCAGAATTTGGAAGGACATAGCTACTTTTTTCTTGTCGGCACCACGCGTGAGGAGGAGGAGGAGGAGGAGGAGGAGGAGTAGAAGTAGGAGTAGGAGTAGGAGTAGGAGTAGGAAGAGGAAGAGGAAGAGGAAGAGGAAGAGGAAGAGGAAGAGGAAGAGGAAGAGGAGGAGGAGGAGGAGGAGGAGGAGGAGGAGGAGGAAAAGCAGGAGGAACTTAAAGAGAAGTCGCGAACAAATATGCAAGACAGGGTGGCGCGTAAGGGGTAGTTACACCATTTTTTTTAGGTGAGGGAGCGCTAATGACCTCCGGCAATATAATATGTTTTCTGTTGCGACGCTGTTTGCCTCCACCTCACATACGTGTTCTTTAATTAATCAGGTAGCACGTGAGGTGAGGTGGCAAGGGAGAGTGAGGTCTCTTTCGGATGGTGAAGCAAAAGTACGGGACAGGGAGAGTAAAATAAAGAATTATGAGTTTTGTCGACGTCTGAGAGAGAAATACTGAGGGTAAATAGCGCTTGAAGTGTAAAGGAGAAGCGAAGGTTGGAAGGAACAATGAAGAAAGGAGTAAAGAAAGGAAGGGAAGGAAATAGAGTTGTGAAAAAAAAATAGTGTTAGCATCGAAAGGATAAAAGGAGGAAAAGATTTTGGGAAGGCTGAAAAAATAGAGGTAGAAGAGAAAAAATGGAGAGCAGGGATGGATAGAGAAATAAAATGTTGATTTCCACAAAAAAATAAAGAAATCGAGAGAGAGAGAGAGAGAGAGAGAGAGAGAGAGAGAGATACAGTGAGTTTTATACACACCAGAGCGTAGAATAAGGAGAGTGATACAAGAGGGTGCAACAGCATTATTTAAGAAACGCGCAGGTGAAAAGAGCTCACGTGATAATTCAAAGGAGGTGTGCTACAAGTATTTTCGCGGTACCACAAGAAAAAAGTAAAAGTTGTGCTCTAAGCAAGGGCGCACGAGGGGAAATACATGGACCCCAGAACGTGCCGTAAGCGATGAAAGAAAATATATCCTTTATTTTTTCCGCTCATGATTTTTTTTTTTTTTTTCATCGTGTGCTGCGAGCTATTTCTTTACTACCATCCTTTTACTTTTTTTCCCACCTCGCCCTAAGCTGAGTAGATGAAAATACCTGTGCCCTAGGATTAGATCGATTTGTGGAATATTGTGATAGGATTGCCTGTAGTCTTTGTCGGCGTGAAAGTTCTTCAATGTTGTGGTGGGGACGGTAGCAGCCTGTCTTCTATACCTGCCCGTCCTTGTTAGGTTGAGGGGTTTGTGAGGTCTTCACTCGCCTTGTCTCGTAGGTAAATGAAAAGACACTTTGAAAGATTGATAGATTTATGTATAGTCAATACTGTAGTGCTTTTTCGGTTCTTTTCTTTACCTATCTTTGATTTATATATTCATAGATAGATAGATAGATAGATAAACATATATATATATATATATATATATATATATATATATATATATATATATATATATATATATATATATATATATATATATATATATATATATATATATATAGAGAGAGAGAGAGAGAGAGAGAGAGAGAGAGAGAGAGAGAGAGAGAGAGAGAGAGAGAGAGAGAGAGAGAGAGAGAGAGAGAGAGAGAGAGAGAGAGAGAGAGAGAGAGAGAGAGAGAGAGAGAGAGAGAGAGAGAGAGAGAGAGAGAGAGAGAGAGAGAGAGAGAGAGAGAGAGAGAGAGAGAGAGAGAGAGAGAGAGAGAGAGAGAGAGAGAGAGAGAGAGAGAGAGAGAGAGAGACAGAGACACAGAGACACAGAGACACACAGAGAGAGAGAGAGAGAGAGAGAGAGAGAGAGAGAGAGAGAGAGAGGCTCGGACTGACTTGTTGGTAATTCCATATGTCCCGAAATGAATCTGTATATAGCATACTTAAAACACACACACACACACACACACACACACACACACACACACACACACACACACACACACACACACACACACACACACACACACACACACACACACACACACACACACACACTCACCACCACACTCGCCAATGTTTATAAGTATTTCATGAACATTATTGTTATACTCATGTAGATGTTATATTTTCAACTAAAATAAACCCGACCTCCTATTTATGTCCTGAATGTTATGAGTTCTTTCCCCGGCCTTGCGTGGTGGGATTGCCCGAGTTGAGGGGGAGAACAATCTCGCCCTCTTTTTCCGATGAAGTAATTTGTCCTCGGCGTTTTTTTGTCTTCAGAAAAGATACCGCCTGGGTTTTGCCAACTTGTTGCTTCGCATCTTGAAATCTCCTGAATCTTAAGTTGTTCCAAGTATTCTTATAATTCCAACTTTCGTGTCTCAGCAAGTGAATCTAATATTAATTTAAGGTAACAATTCTTCATGAGTGACTAGTTACCTCAGTGTTTTACGTGTTGTGTGGGAAAGAGTATCAAATATATAAGTAATGTGTTTATACATCCGGGCCGTGTGCCATGCGCCGCGTGGGGCAAGACTGGTGCAGCGGGTCGTTGGCGAGATAAAGGGACGCATACAACGCACCTCCGATAATTACAGTTGTTGTGCTGTGCCTGCCAGTTTGTGGCCTGTTGTGGTGCTTCGGTGTCTGTTGGTGCGTCTGGCGCGTGGCGGGACTCTGGTGTCTTTGTAGTTATGTGGTGGTGATGTAGTGAAAATGGGTGTTATGTTTGTGATTACATTCATTTTGTGGTGCAGCGCTGATGGTTATTTGGAAGAGTATTGGGTGGTGGCTGTGGTGATGGTGGTTGTGCCAACTTTCATGAAGCAGTAGCTTTCTCGTAATAGTGATAGTAGTGGTGACGTTAAATTAGTAATAAAGATAGTGAATTTTAGATTACTGGTAGTGATGCTGTGATGGTGACGGTAAACAAGATCAGGATGGCAGTGTTATCGACGATGCAGTGAAGATAATGGTTAGTGTAGTGATATGCTATGAAGGTGATGTGGAAGTGTGTGCTGCAGTTGTAGTTAAGAGTAGGAGGAAGTCGTGGGAGTGACGGTTGTGGTGATGTGTGGTGGAGGTTGTGTTGAGTATTATGGAGGCTATTGCGGTATTGTTAAAGGAATATGCTCTCACGTTGATACTCTGTCATTTAAATACACTAACTTTGTCTATTGTAAATGTGAATCTTGCTTCCTTCCAGACTTTATATTCTCCCCAGATTCTTACTAGCCACTATTCCTTAAGTGGCATTTAACTTTCATATAGCAAACACACGCTGCACAAGGCTTTCTTCTTCCTCTCACCCCTGTTCTGTCCAACTCTCTAATGCAAGAATTAACCAATATTTTCAATCATTCATATCTTTCTCTGGTAAACTCTGGAACTCCCTGCCTGATTCAGTATTTCCATCTTCTTACAACTTGACTTCTTTAAAGAGGGAGGTTTCAAGACATTTGTCCCTGAATTTTGGATAACTCACTTGACCTTTAAGAGAACTGGCAACCCAATTTTGTTTCCCTTGGCCACCTGCCCCTTCTGCTAAAAAAAAAAAAAAAAAAGGTTAGGAATGATGAGACAGCAGTGCTTATAATGATGATGATGATGAGACAGCAGTGATTGTAATAATGATAATAATAATAATAGTAGTAATATTAATTATAATGATAATAATAATAATAATAATAATAATAATAATAATAATAATAATAATAATAATAATAATAATAATAATAATAATAATAATAATAATAATAATAATAATAATAACAATAATGATACTTAATGATAATAATAACAATAATAGCAATAATGATTAGGATAGCAGTAATGATAAGGATAGATATAAACAAATAAATGTACATATGTTGACTTCACATATTTGCAACGAGTTACTTTTTTGACACAATTGATGGAAGCTATATCAATAAATAGAAAGCTCCGTATAGGGAGTGTTTAGAATTGGCATTATTCAGTTTCTCTCGAAGTCGCTGAACAACATGACTGAGCTGCAAATATTGAAGAGATCACGCTATATATTTGAAATTACATTCCATTGTTTGTAAGCTGACGCACTAACCGCTATGTGGCGGTAATCAGCATCCCTATTAAACCAGTTTGCTTTTGTGTGGCTGCGTTACCGAGCGGCTGAAAATAGGAATTGGTTTTCACCGTCCTGTACTTTTGTTACAGAGACTAGCGCTCCGTCCCCTCACTGCTGGTTCTGTGTGATTTATTTATGCCTCTGTACCCATGTTACATTTCCAGCCAACGAAAATGATTTTATGAGAACTTTATTGCAATGGGAATTCATTCGTAGATTAAATACTGTTAGGTATGTGTCATCTGTACGGGTAAAGGATATTGCAATCTGAGTACGTTAGAAAATTACTTTTTGATACCGACTTTATAAGTTTTCGCTCAATGTTATGTTAGGCAACCAACATTCCATAAAGTCCCTCTTTACCCGCTAACAGATAAGGGCACGCTGCGTGTACCCCTGTGAGTGTGGTGCCGTCCCAGACTGTCCTGCGGGGGTGTCCTTGGTGCGAGATGGGTGTGGCTGTTGTTGGCAGTGTGCTCGGCAGCTAGGAGAGATATGCAACGGTACACACACCTGTGATACCACCAGGAACCTCACCTGCTTCTACGCCAACAGCAAGGACCTCAGCGGGGTTTGTCGAGGTGAGTCTGATATGATTGGCTCATGTCTAGTACCTGACTGAAGCAACCTTTCTGTGTCACGCCAGTCGGCATGGCTCACGTAACATGAAAGGTCATTCAGAGAGAGAGAGAGAGAGAGAGAGAGAGAGAGAGAGAGAGAGAGAGAGAGAGAGAGTGAGTGAGTGAGTGAGTGAGTGAGTGAGTGAGTGAGTGTGAGTGTGTGTGTGTGTGTGTGTGTGTGTGTGTGTGTGTGTTCATATAATGACAACTAATAAGTAAGTTTAGTTGGCATCACTAGTTATACTCCATGTGGACTGCATTTTAAGTACTATTTAGTTTTAAATTCAATACCATCTCATACTTCAGTAGTACTCAATAATATTTATTCAATACTCGACCAAAGGAAGCTTACTTGAAGGAATTATACCACTGCTTTATTAAACTGGGAATGTTAAGCTGCCTTGTCTAAAAACCGTATCATGGTGGTTGGTTTTCAAATTGATTCACACATCTACTACCACTTAAAAAGCAGCTGATAAATTTTTGATACATAAGTCATGTTTCACTTTTTCAGTGAAAATGTTAACGTTGTAGCTCGAAATATCGTCCTTGGGTGCAATCTGTTGGAAAAATGCTTACAGTAATTAATGTTTGTATGGCTATTAAAAATGTAACGAATCCACTCATACGTTACCTGTTTGTGGCACATTATCAGACATGAAACTCTTATGGGTGACACACACACACACACACACACACACACACAGAGAGAGAGAGAGAGAGAGAGAGAGAGAGAGAGAGAGAGAGAGAGAGAGAGAGAGAGAGAGAGAGAGAGAGAGAGAGAGAGAGAGAGAGAGAGAGAGAGAGAGAGAGAGAGAGAGAGAGAGAGAGAGAGAGAGAGAGAGAGAGAGAGAGAGAGAGAGAGAGAGAGAGAGAGAGAGAGAGAGAGAGAGAGAGAGAGAGAGAGAGAGAGAGAGACTCCCTTTTGAGGATGGAGAGATGGTGTGATGTTGACATGTCAGAAGAGGAACTTTTAATGCACCCAAAACTGCATCATTGCATCAAGAGCAAGAAGAAAGGGAAACAGCATCTTTCTTCCTGAATTTTAATTTTGAATTTATTACAGTGTTGGAAAAGAACATGAGACCAGTGGGATTGGAATGAAGAACGGAGGATGAAAAAACAAAGGCCGTTGAGTTTGCTTTTTTACTACTTGTTTGAAGTCATGAGAGGTGTTGGAGCTCATAAAGTTTGGACATTTTGAGTTAAAGAAAGAATACTTTTTTGAGTCAAGGAAGTTTGTGCCGTTCTCAGTGTAGATGTATCGTGCCTACATTTCTAAACAACCTTTTTATTTTATTTAATCATTTGTCTTTCACGTGAAATCCTCTTCTTACAAAGCAATCACATATAAAGATCCTTCAACAATGCAGAATGAATCCTAAAATAAATGTTAGCGTTAAAACTTGTCTTGGACGTAGCAAGTACCGTCTACTGTAGTGTTGAATTCTTTTGTTATTCATCTAACACAAGTAATCTAACACACACATCTAACACACGTGATGCAAGCAATGTTTACTACAGGTTGACTTTGAAAATATTCACCTTTTCTTATTCTTCATTGTTGTTTACATCACCTTGTTTAGAAAATGTCATGGTGTCGCGTGGACAACTCTGTGCCTTTGCATTAAGTATGTCACGTTTGCTGAGCCTTACCTCCTGTCGGACAGTTTTTACTATAGTAATAATGATTATGATATCAATGATGATGATGATGATGATGATGATGATGATAATGATAATAGAAAAATGAAAAATAAAAATAATGATAATAATGAAAATAATAAGGATAATAATAATAATAATAATAATAATAATAATAATAATAATAATAATAATAATAATGATAATAATAGTAACAACAATAATAATAGTAACAATAATAATAGTAACAATAATAATAATAATAATAATAATAATGATAATAATAATAAAAATAATAATAATAATAATAATAATAATAATAATAATAATAATAGTAATAATAATAACAATAAATAACAATAATAATGATAATGATATTGATAATAATAAAATAATCATAATATAGTCAAATTATACACGCTTCCACAAGTGAAGTCTCAGCCACTTGACTTTACATTTGGTTTATGGTGTTTGTTAGATTAACACAACAATGACATTAAAAGGGCTTAACCTTTATTAATATCTCTTCACCCTGCGTATGCTGTAAACATAATGAAATTAATCGTAAATGACAAGAACATTTTTTTCCTTTGAAAAGTTTGGTTGTCACTTTCTGGACGATGCTAAGTTTTATCTTATTTGTTTTATTTGTTTATTTTGATAATCAAACTGATAATGACGCTCCTAATTCAGAAAGAACGAGTACCACAGCTGTTGCTTATTTGTTCAGAACGCTAAGGACTCTGAAGAAGTTCACAAGTACTAGCTAGATTACAGCTAGAGAGTGACATCTCTGCGGACAACTGTCATGACAGGAGTAAAAGCATGACCCACTCAGCAATCCACAATGCTGAACAACTTTATTGATTAACAGGAGCGACATCCACGGCGGCCACGACGGTGGGTTGCCGCGTAAACAACAGAACATTTGAAAATGGAGAGAACTTCAGTCCTGATTGCCGAACACAGTGTTCTTGTCAGGTGAGGCACACTGGCGTATGATAAAGGCTAGTGTATTGTGAGGGTTCAGAGAGTATAAACTGCATTAGTTTGAAACTTGATGAATTAATATTAAAAAGATAAAAGAAATTCGAGGCGAAAATGAAACCATTGAATTGATCAAACATGGAGTACGTATTTGCAGGTTTCCTTTTCATTGACTCATAGCAATCAATATAGAGTTCCCATCTCTTCGTTCTCCACCTGCCTTTTTCAAGTGGTTCCGCTACCTGCTCCACAGAATGGCACCTACGCCTGCGTGTCCCTCTGCCCCAACGAGAGTCTGCAGCCGAGCTCCCAGTGCCACAACCCCCACCTGGTGTCGGTGCCGGGCCAGTGCTGCAGGGAGTGGATGTGTGACGCTCCAGGTCAGTGCCACAAGTCATGTCAGTCTTGTCAATACTTGTGTCAATAGTCTGATGAGCAATACGAGTGAACTTTTTTCCTTTTTGCTAGGGAGCTATGATGAAAAAGGCTATATGTATGTGTATATATCTTTGCAGTGCAGCGTTCTGTATCTCTCTCTCTCTCTCTCTCTCTCTCTCTCTCTCTCTCTCTCTCTCTCTCTCTCTCTCTCTCTCTCTCTCTCTCTCTCTCTTTGCGTCATTGTCATCATCCTCCTCCACCTCTTCCTCTTCCGCAGCTTCCATTCTTCTCCTCTACTTGTTCTCGTGCTTCTCCTGCTCTTCATTCTCTTGCCTCTTTCCTTCTCTCCTTGCCTCACTCTGCTCTCTTCCTGGTCCGTTCATCCACTCCTTTGGCGCGGCAATTTAGGCGAGGAAATAATGCCGCGGGAATCTTCGTGTAATCTCGGAAGCTGCCACAGAGAGTTGGCGGGAAGTTATCGGCGAGTCCCGCAGAAGTGATAATAGCGGCGGCCGTAGCGGGGCCAGCAGGGACAGAAGTTGCCATGTGAATGCTTGTCTTGGAAACTCAGATAGTAGCTTGCCCTACCACCAGCTATTTCTCCTTGTCTTCGTCCGG
>NC_059271.1:23580374-23582874 GCF_017591435.1 Portunus trituberculatus | reverse complement strand
TGCAGAACTGAAGAGCAGAAAGTCTTATCTTATCTTCTTTCCGCCATGTTAAGTGATAGAACATGTATGAAAGTTTTCTCATGACATGCAGAGAGGGAACTTTTTTTCCTACAAGCTCATATTCTGGAGAAAATGTAAAGAACAAAAAGAACAGCGTTCTAGAATGGACTTTGCAGGGAAGTGAGGAAGTGAACGTGCTTTTGGAATGAAAACTAATTATTAAGAAATATTTTAACATCACCATATTCTCTGTATTAATTCTCTGAATTATGTGCTGAAATTTCTTGCGTTAACGAGAGATCAATAGCGCAAATTAAATTAGAGTACAAAAAAAAATGTGTTGTATTGATAAGAATTCATTGTCTAGTCGACGTCGTGAGTCTACAAGAAGAAAATTCCAGTGAACATCTTCAAAATCTTTATGAAAAAAGAAAAAAAATCAAGACGAAGAGGAAGACCATGTGGAGGAGGAGGATCGCTCCGAGGCACAAAAGCCGCTGTGCCTCCTGCATCCTTGCCTCAGCCTTAATAGGCTCCTTCGGGCCACAGCCAAGGGCCAAATTTGATGAAGCCAAGTACTTCCCGGAGGCGCCTGCCTGTGGCTCGCTGCAGCAACGATAAAAAAAAAAAAGGTAAATGTTGCGAACAGTGGAGATGAAAATATTATATCTGGTGGTTTAAAGAGCATATAATGTTCGGGCGATGATGTTTCTCGTCTTGGCGGCAGCGTCTGAGAACATTTCTTGGAAATTTGAAATAAGGAAGTTTGGTACAATTTTGAGTCGGAACACAATTCCCAAACACTTTTTTTATCACACCAATTATTGCCATTACGAAATAGAAACGCAATGAAGACCACATCACAGGCTCATCCCAAGTCCACTGGAGATCATGAGTAATATCAGGGACGCCACGCGGCTGAAAAGTACAACAACGGTAACCAGATGAGCTGAAAACGAGTAAACACACATGCGGCGCACAACATCTTTGCTACAATATATCCTCAGAATTATATTGAATGTTACAATTTATGATTTCGTATTAAAGGTAAGTAGGTATAATAATTATTGATCTCTAAATGTGGTCAGAGATTCACTGTAATCCCGTGTCTTCATCCTCCAGATAGAGCGGAAGGCCCCCCAGTGTGTGAACGTGCCTCCGGGAGGTGGTCGCCATGTTCTGTGACTTCATGTGGCGTTGGACTTTCTGTCCGATGGTCAACAGACAATGCTCGGTGTCAGATTGTCAATCAAACTCGCTTATGTCAATTGCGTCCTTGCCAGGATCTCAGACAACAACAGCTACCGATGCTCCCCACCAATCACCTGGCCACAAGGAAACACCACATCAGGGTGAGTAGATCATGAAACTATTTGGCCAAGAAAATTAAACTCTTGTCTGTTTACTCATGTAATGTTAAATAATGAGAAGGTGTACAGTTTATTTTCAGCTCATTTTTCATATTGTATTACATGCATATTACTGACCGTCAGAGAGATAGACCCAATTTTCTTAAATTTTCGTTTATCTCTAACCCTTCAACTTGCACTGGTTTTGTGGTTGGGTTTCTGTGATTACTATCTTATTTCTCAATTTGTACTGTTGCTTCAGCGGTGCTTGTAAACTCACCAAAGGCATCGAGTACTACACTCTTCCTTTCTAAGTGGAATGACAAAAAACATTACTATTCTAATTTACATATATTAAAATAACTATTTGTTCCATGTCAGAGAACTATCTGTTTGTACTGAATGCATAACATTAGATGATTGTCTCAAGGATGGAGACGTACATTCCCAGTGTTTGTACATTTTAGTTTAGCTCACCTTATTTCCTTGCAGTCCAGAATTAAAAGGCTGCTCTCAGACGGTACCGTATGTTTTCATCTTCTGAAGCACACGGCCTTTTCTTTTTCTTTTTTCTTTTGTTTCTTAAAAGTTGTCAAAACTCTTTCAATTAAGACATTTCAAAATATGTGCAAATATTTTGTTTATGACTTTTGGCACTTGGTCAAAAATATCTTCACCTTTTCTTTTCTTGTATCCAGATAGTCCATTACGATCACCTCTTATCTCGAAAGCTGATTCTTACCTTTCTTTATGTCAACCTCCATCTTTCTTTTTGTTGAAAGTTCGTCTACATTCGACGTATTTCTAAAATCAGTGACACAACTGTTCTTCTATCCTCCATACAACATACTTGGCTTATCCTTTACTAAAAATTTCAGCTGGAAATTTCATATCTATTATCTTATTAAAACAGCTTTTATAAAGTTTGGTACTTTTTTGTGTCATATTCAGCATTTTCTCCGTACAGATGCATAAATGCAAACGTAATATAAGTGCTTGCTCCGTTCATCTGTGGAGTACAGCTTTCATACAGGAGGTGATGGCTCCACTCACACAACCTTAGTAAACAGCATGGTGTTGAAGCTTTTCGCCTCATCAACTCTTCTGCTTTAAATGCCTCGAGTGTCTCATTCAGCCTGGATGTTGCATCT
>NC_059271.1:23555374-23575374 GCF_017591435.1 Portunus trituberculatus | reverse complement strand
GAGGGTAGAAGGGAAGGTAATATGGTACCAAGAGTCGCTGTCATTATTGGAACGAAGAGCAGAGGGAAGGTCGAAGGGAAGGCATGGGTGTCCCCGTGTCTTCCACATGACCTTCGAAGAAATATTTTATAATTTTCGTAAGCTGGAGTGACCAACGAATAGTATGAACTAAAATCAACATCAAGTAATATTTTCAATCTCGGAAAACCGATAGTTATGTTTCCACTTAAGTTACTATTCTTTTTATAATAGTGAAGGATCGCCTTAAAATCGCGAGGTGGAAGAACGCAGTGGATCCAGAAAGCTCGCCACCTAGCTGTTTTATGAAGCTTGTTTTCGTTTGTCAGGAAAGTTACACTGTTTATTTCATGGTAATAAATATTTTCTTTAGTGAGCTCATCATCCAAGCCTATTAAAGACCAAATATGTGCATGGGTTAATGGAGAATAGGAAGTGACAGGTGAACTGCCAACAGACAGAAGGCTGTCAAAGTATGCAAAGAAAAGCCAGTCACAAGGTAAATACTAGCCTGTATAAGCAGGTTTAAAACAAAACCACAAAGATGTATGTAGGGATGTAGACAGAGAATTTCACAAGCACCCCACTTCACACTAACCCAGGACTTCTTATCAAACTCTCTCTCTCTCTCTCTCTCTCTCTCTCTCTCTCTCTCTCTCTCTCTCTCTCTCTCTCTCTCTCTCTCTCTCTCTCTCTCTCTCTCTCTCTCTCTCTCTCTCTCTCTCTCTCTCTCTCTCTCTCTCTCTCTCTCTCTCTCTCTCTCTCTCTCTCTCTCTCTCTCTCTCTCTCTCTCTCTCTCTCTCTCTCTCTCTCTCTCTCTCTCTCTCTCTCTCTCTCTCTCTCTCTCTCTCTCTCTCTCTCTCTCTCTCTCTCTCTCTCTCTCTCTCTCTCTCTCTCTCTCTCAACTCTCTCTCTCTCTCTCTCTCTCTCTCTCTCTCTCTCTCTCTCTCTCTCTCTCTCTCTCTCTCTCTCTCTCTCTCTCTCTCTCTCTCTCTCTCTCTCTCTCTCTCTCTCTCTCTCTCTCTCTCTCTCTCTCTCTCTCTCTCTCTCTCTCTCTCTCTCTCTCTCTCTCTCTCTCTCTCTCTCTCTCTCTCTCTCTCTCTCTCTCTCTCTCTCTCTCTCTCTCTCTCTCTCTCTCTCTCTCTCTCTCTCTCTCTCTCTCTCTCTCTCTCTCTCTCTCTCTCTCTCTCTCTCTCTCTCTCTCTCTCTCTCTCTCTCTCTCTCTCTCTCTCTCTCTCTCTCTCTCTCTCTCTCTCTCTCTCTCTCTCTCTCTCTCTCTCTCTCTCTCTCTCTCTCTCTCTCTCTCTCTCTCTCTCTCTCTCTCTCTCTCTCTCTCTCTCTCTCTCTCTCTCTCTCTCTCTCTCTCTCTCTCTCTCTCTCTCTCTCTCTCTCTCTCTCTCTCTCTCTCTCTCTCTCTCTCTCTCTCTCTCTCTCTCTCTCTCTCTCTCTCTCTCTCTCTCTCTCTCTCTCTCTCTCTCTCTCTCTCTCTCTCTCTCTCTCTCTCTCTCTCTCTCTCTCTCTCTCTCTCTCTCTCTCTCTCTCTCTCTCTCTCTCTCTCTCTCTCTCTCTCTCTCTCTCTCTCTCTCTCTCTCTCTCTCTCTCTCTCTCTCTCTCTCTCTCTCTCAGACAGTGAGTGACATAAGCATTGAGTGCAATAATGTTAAAGCTAAGTCAACAGATAACTTTTCACTGAGTTGGGTGTGATGTGCAAGGATTTAAGTCTAGGTATACTGACAGTATTGTAGGTAGTTCTCAAGATGTATAGTCCTGTATCCAAACCATTTCAGGCCATGATTAATGTAATTCATGATTGACTATACTAATGTGTTAACTATGGAATTTTTAATGATATGCATACAAATTGTGGTCTAGCAGATCCCAAAGAATACAAATTTCTCAACTCTTGTAATGAATTACCACTGCTTCTTGATATGGATTTTGTAAGACAGTGATTTCCAAACACATGATAAATTACCACTTTAGGGATAATGGAAGGATACAGAAAAAAAGAAAGTTAAGAATTCTGGAAATTATGAAAACACTGCAGTCTGTAAAGTTGTTGAATAAACCTGTTATAAATACATAGTGAAATTGAGCAACAACAATAAACATTCAGAACTGCTATACATATACAAAACTTGAAAAGAAGAAAAATTATTTAAGTGTGTGGCAAGCCAGGTTTCAATAAGGAATGCTTGAGGACACAGATATTCAATAACTCTGATCACATGTGGGCTTGTT
This sequence comes from Portunus trituberculatus, assembly GCF_017591435.1. NCBI lineage: Eukaryota > Metazoa > Arthropoda > Malacostraca > Decapoda > Portunidae > Portunus > Portunus trituberculatus. The sequence goes on along the minus strand of NC_059271.1, from coordinate 23,573,115 downwards.
ACTCACTACCTGAGCCTGCCTCTTTTTCACATTGTCAGTTTCTCTCTAAGCACCAGCTGATGCTAAAATCTTGAATTTTTATTTAGCTATAAATATCTTAATATTAAAAATGTTAATGGCATTAAATGACTTGGTGATCTCCTCCCAAGCTAATTTTTTTCTTGTGAAGGCTAGCTGGGTTTGTTGAGCGGTCTTGCAAGTCTTTATTCTCTTTTAAAAGATTGAAAATCATTATTCTCTGTTCGTGCGTGAGTGGCGAGGCCCGGTCACAGCTTCTTCCCTCCATTCTTGTAGGGCGCGCTGTGGTTTTGTTGTCGTTCGTGAAGCTCAAATCCGGATTACAGTCATACCAATACCGAAACAACTGTTACCAACTCATGCTAGCGGCAGACCTCTCGTGGCCCTACCTTCCACGGCGACTCTTGGTACGGTTTGAAGGTAAGGGCGAAGGCTTTGCCTTGCTGGTCGAAGGGAAGGTCTGTGCCTTGGCCTTCGCGACTCTTGGTACGGCCCCAGGAGTCCTGATGACCTCGCATGTTGAGCTGGGCCTCTTGAGCATGACAGTATCATATTGTCCTAACCTTTAAGGTTGCCACGGAGATTATGATTACCCCTGCAACATGGAAATGTCGAGGATATAACATGTTCCTCTAAAAGCAACACAGGCAAATGCAGTGGGAAAGAAATGAACTGCAGTAGTTTTGTTACTTATCTACTTGTTTTTCATCTACGTATTGGTGGTCGTAAGTCACAAGCCTTATTATACAGGGTGGGGCGCGAATACTTCCCGATTTGAGACTAAAATAAAAACCTGTTCACACTTCACAATTCTTTATTCTTCTTTTATGCCTTTCACACAACATGGGAGATTTACTTATACACGTTTTAAAGACAATATCTTTTAAATGTCCACCTCCATTGTCAATACACTGATTCAGACGATTTCGGAATCTTTGGTCTACTCTTTCCAGCATGTTGAACGGTATATTGGCTATTTCAGTTCGGATGGCGTTCTGTAGGTCTTCCAGGGTCTGTGGATGGTCGTTATAAACCAGGGATTTGAGATATCCCCACAGGAAATAATCACAGGGAGCTAAATAAGGTGAGCGCGCAGGCCAGTTTAAGTGTCAAGAGTAGGGATCATTGGCCCTTACTTTTTCCAAGAAAACGGTGGTGCCGTAACAGTGACTTCAGAACGCTATGTGACAATGCTCAGGGAGTTTTTTATGCCTGCTCTCATTAATATGGACCTGGATAATGGCAACGTGTGGTTCCAGCAAGATGGGGCCACAGCCCACACTGCACGCATTTCAATGGGATTCCTGAGAGAAGCTTTTCCCGACCGACTGATTTCCCTGAGAGGAGACTTAAACTGGCCTGCGCGCTCACCTGATTTAGCCCCCTGTGATTATTTCCTGTGGGGATATCTCAAATCCCTGGTTTATAACACCCATCCACAGACCCTGGAAGACCTACAGAACGCAATCCGAACTGAAATAGCCAATATACCGCTCAACATGCTGGAAAGAGTAGACCAAAGATTCCGAAATTGTGTGAATCAGTGTATTGACAATGGAGGTGGACATTTAAAAGATATTGTCTTTAAAACAGTGTAAAAGTAAATCTCCCATGTTGTGTGAGAGGCATAAAAGAAGAATAAAGCACTGTGAAGTGTGAACAGGTTTTTATTTCATTCTCAAATCGGGAAGTATCCGCGCCCCACCCTGTATCATTTCTTATATCACATTTTCATTCATATTTCACTGTCAAAGTGAATGTGATATATACATACATATATATATATATATATATATATATATATATATATATATATATATATATATATATATATATATATATATATATATATATATATATATATATATATATATATATATATATATATATATATATATATATATATATATATATATATATATATATATATATATATATATATATATATATATATATATATATATATATATATATATATATATATATATATATATATATATATATATATATATATATATATATATATATATATATATATATATATATATATATATATATATATATATATATATATATATATATATATATATATATATATATATATATATATATATATATATATATATATATATATATATATATATATATATATATATATATATATATATATATATATATATATATATATATATATATATGTGTGTATATATATATATATATATATATATATATATATATATATATATATATATATATATATATATATATATATATATATACATACATACATACACTGCAGTTCACCAATGTGAAAAAAAGTTAGATAACATCTTGTAAGATTATGGTGAAGGGAATGAGACACTTTGAAGACCATTCTCCTCTGCCACATTCCTGAGCACAGCTAAATTATGTCCAGGGCCTCAAAAGACAGTGATGAGAGGAAAAAAATATCAGTCAAGGAAAATGTAAATTGAGACGATAATGAGAGAGAGAGAGAGAGAGAGAGAGAGAGAGAGAGAGAGAGAGAGAGAGAGAGAGAGAGAGAGAGAGAGAGAGAGAGAGAGAGAGAGAGAGAGAGAGAGAGAGAGAGAGAGAGAGAGAGAGAGAGAGAGAGAGAGAGAGAGAGAGAGAGAGAGAGAGAGAGAGAGAGAGAGAGAGAGAGAGAGAGAGAGAGAGAGAGAGAGAGAGAGAGAGAGAGAGAGAGAGAGAGAGAGAGAGAGAGAGAGAGAGAGAGAGAGAGAGAGAGAGAGAGAGAGAGAGAGATTTAATACGCAATAGACATGTGGAGATAGACAGACCCAAACAGACACAAAAATGGATAAGAGATAAAAAGAGAAAGGGTGAAAGAAAGACACACAGGTAAGTAAAGAGGTCATAATGAAGCCAAGTATGAAAAATGAGAAACTTAATTAGACCATAAAAAAAAAAAGAAATACCAAGGAGGAGAAAGAGACCAGAAAAAAAATGATGAGGCTCTGAAAGAAAAATGCAAGTTCAAAGGCAGACTCCTTCTCTTCTTTCCTCTCTAGTGCTGAGGCAACTTGGCATCACAAGGATCTAATCATGGCTGTAATGCAGTTAGTTAAGCTATTTTTGTTTCCCCACAAGCACAGTGAAAGTAGGCAGTTGCTATGGTGAACAACATTGACGAAGGAAACACAGAATTGATTAAGAGAAGAGGAAATGCAAACCAAGTCATAACTGTATCTTTTCCGCATGGCAGAGAGATTGAAAGGATTGTGTGTTAAGCTCGGTGAACTGTGAAGGTGGCTGGTGATTGGAATTACTCAGCCAATACTATCCCTTTACCTTTCCACTCACTCACTCAGTTACACATCAAGCTAATACGTGGAGTGATTACTGCATCCTCTATATAACAGTACACATTCTGTACGAACATTTGATGGTGATAGATTATGCCACTTGCCTTCATATAATTCTATTTATGTTTGAATATACACGAGACGGTTATTGAATTTCTGGATTTTCTTTCAAAATTATTTTGTGCCTGGCCTGTCATCGACGCTGTCATGATTCAGCGTCCCTCAAAGACAGCGTGAGAAAACGACGCCACAACCTTTGCATTGTAACTTTACGAAGACTCACTGGCACTGTTTTTACTGTGGTTTGTTAGAAGTTGAAGTTACGAGCAAACAGCAACTGACAATAAAAGTACAATGACTTTCTATGTTACTTAAAAAACAGTAATCCTTGGTGGCAGAAGTGTTTTCACATTTCAGTAAATCCTACTTCTATGTATTTTCGATTACTATAAGCACAGAGAATATCAGGACTAATGATCTTGTGATGTGATATTCCCAATTCAAGTCTTTTGTCTTAGAAATAAAGAAAAAATATTCCAGAGAAAAGTAATATTACTGAGACAAATATTTCTTTAAAGCAGTTATCCATTAAATTTACACTTTTATTACAAGGAATGACAAGATATGTTACCTGTACACACATACTTACAGCTATGCCTCAAATGCTGCATACAATTTGGGTGCATAGGAGGACATTCTCACCAGCTTCGCACAAGCAAGGTGATGGGATTCCCACGGTGCTGTAACCGATCTTTCTATGTATCTATAGAGTCCCAGTCAGAGATCCCCCTTAAAGGGAGGTACCCCAGACAAGGCAGTCTTCTCTTTTTGTGTAAATAAGAATATTGTTATTACTATCTACATGAATATAGAAAACTAAAATCTTTTTCTAATATCCTTCATTATTTACTTGGATTTTCCTCCCGCAGAAGCATACAAAGTAAGAAAATGTGCCACTGAAAACAAAAATGTTTGAGTTTTGCTAGGAACGTTTCAGGTCTGGTGGTAGGATATAACAAAGACAAGGAACGCCATGTCTTTGTTTATAGCACGCTAAAAGTGTCCTGATACTACATCAAGGAGATGCAGCAGCTGTGCCTAAAGATGAAAGGGGATCCGTTTGAAGTGAAACTGCTTTTCATACTCGGGTGAGAACTCGAACCAAACAGTGGAGGAAATTAATAGTTTGCCTTGTAATTTTCCTTTTCCCTAGTGTCACATGAGTGTGAGTTAATACGAGTGTTGGCTCTTACAAGTATTAGAAGATTATGAGTTTTACATGTTGGTTTTACACAAGAGATGAATATTTATCGGGTTGACGCATATCTATGAATAAAGTAGGATATTCGTCAGAGACTACGGCCTATAGAGACAGAGGTCATAGGGGCAAAGGATGAAATTGGGCAAAGAAGTTCATGTCTTATTATAACTGATATATATATATATATATATATATATATATATATATATATATATATATATATATATATATATATATATATATATGATGAGTTTATTACATGAGGAGGTAATACATGTCTAAAGCACTCTTATCTAAATGCAAAGACATCAGGTTGTTTATATTTCACCATTTCTAGTAATTGAGTCTTGTAAATGATGGATAGCGATCAGCACGACAAAGGAGCTACGTATATACATTTTCCCCTCTAAGAATTCACATACGTGTCAGGTCAAATTGGCTAATCTATCTGCTGTAAAATTATACAAATGCAATCTGGATCTTGGTCTGGACCTTATTCTTTGTAAAGGTATGAAGTGTGTCCTAACTATGGCAGACGTGTATCGTAACTCAGAATATCTATCATAAGTTGTATGTTATAAGCTATGCCGTCTCTCATAAACGTCTGCTATATGCAGCGCTTACTCGATTTCAAATACTAAAAGATAACGACTAATGTATGTATAACTTTTATAAAGGTTTTCTTTGTTTTTATGCATTAAGAAAAAAAATGCAGTGTGTAAGAAAGTAATTTGATCTTAGTAACACATTAAATGTGATCCTGTGGAAGCACCTCAATGTAAACAAACAGTTTTCGAATAGTTTGGTGGTGGCAAGGATGGCTTTCTCTACGGTCCATACCATCATTAAGACACAACTGCATTTTCCCAGTAGTTTTTTTTTTTCCTGAGAACAAGACATCTTAGTGCTATGATCACCATTTCGAAAGTAAATAGATTTCTCCTTTCAGTGTTACTTTGTTAGGCTTTCCTCATCAAATCGGTGACTCATCCGCTCTCCACACCACCACCACCACCTCCTCCATCCACCACTGCCGCCAAATGCAGTAAAGGTGAGCCTCTTTTCTGTAGCTATCACAGTCTATGAAAGTCCATTATTCTGAGCTAACAAGGAACATACTAGCCGCAACATTTTAGGGGCATGTCAAGACGTAGAAAATTACTTAATATACTTTTTAACAGTCTCCCACAACACCCATCAATACTCTTCACTGTTGATGAGCAATACAGACATGTGATGGTGAGAATACGGCGGGATGTGTAGTGATATAGCAGTGTGTGTGTGTGTGTGTGTGTGTGTGTGTGTGTGTGTGTGACAAGGATAAGGATTGGTGGTGCTGGATGAGTGGGTTCGGGAGGGAGGACCGCTGTACTTTAATTTTTCTTGACGTGGTTGGCTGGTATTATGTTTAGTATGGTAATGGATTTTATATTGAATGTGTTGTTATTCCTTGCATAATTGGGTGCCAAGAATAGGGCAAAGTGACTATTGGGTGCTGGTGGGATCGTTATATTAGTTCTTACATATTGATGGTGTTATGGTGTTGAGTGATATGAGGGTTTTATCAAAGTAGCGTTTTACTCGATGAGCGGATGGTATTGTGGTATTGTATTTTAAAGCACCGGTATGATTTGATTTTAAGTAGTACTATTATCGTGGTGTAGGTGCTGGCATGAAGGCTGTGTAAGCTGGTGTGACGGTGTCTAGGTAACAGGTGAGAAACTCTGACGTCTCGAGTTAAGTCGCAAGGGAGAGAAGCCGAGGTGTTGGGAGACGGGTCGCTCAAACAACATTAAAGCATCCAATACCTGCCACCAATATTATGACAGGGACGGCGGAGGATCGTAACCCCTTTACGTAGATTGAGTGGAGGAGCGAGGAGGCTAAAGGCATTATCCAGAAGGGGCGTGAAAGCCTCCTCCTTTCTTCAAAATTTGGGATTCACGTTTTGGGTAAAGAAGAAAAGTGGCGGGGCTTAACACGTAATGGGTAGTCAGAGGCTCGAAGCATGGGCCGGACGTGCGCCGAAACTGGTCGTTCAGTCATTAGCCCTTGTCAGGGGGAGATATGCTAATGCTGGAGAGATAAGCGAGGGAAATTAGTGTTCGCTGGGTGCTTTGTAACTTCCAGGAGCCTCGGCTGTGCTTTTGGTATGTCCCGCTTCACTCCGCCCCCGCACTTCTCTATTGTTCCAAGTTCCGCTTCCTCCTCGGCAATCCATTTACTCAGTGCTCGAGTAGGAACACTTAGGGCTACCGGTGTGTCCCTGGTCATTGCTCATCGCCAACACTGATTAGTTATATCTATGTTATTTCATCATGTTGAATCTTTCCCTTTAGCAATTCATTCGATATTTTCTCTATCGGACGCTATATGACTCCCTTGTTGCCGATACGAGTACTGAGATCAATCGGCCAATCAGTTAGTCAGTCAAACTAGTATTATTTCATTGGCGTTGTTTATTTACAGTTATACATGACATTCTAAGTCAAGTGTGGTATAGAAATAAGGATGTTCTTTGAGATTTAAAACATTAAGATAAAACATTAGTTTTTACTACCTGAATGATGAAATACGGCATACTACAAGTAACGTAAAATTCTAGTACATATCTATATTCCATTATTTTTTTGTTCGTATGTGTGTGTGTGTGTGTGTGTGTGTGTGTGTGTGTGTGTGTGTGTGTGTGTGTGTGTGTGATTCACCTCGGTCGCCTGCTGGTCACCCAGCCAGTCTTCCCCATTACGGAGCAAGCTCAGAGCTCATAGAGCCGATCTTCGGGTAGGACTGAGACCACATCAACACACTGCACACATCGGGAAAGCGAGGCCACAACCCCTCGAGTTACATCCCGTACCTATTTACTGCTAGGTGAACAGGGCTACACATTAAGAGGCTTGCCCATTTGCCTCACCGCTTACCGGGACTCGAACCCGGCCCTCTCGATTGTGAGTCGAGCGTGCTAACAACTACACTACGCAGTGTGTGTGTGTGTGTGTGTGTGTGTGTGTGTGTGTGTGTGTGTGTGTGTGTTCTAGATCATTACCGTTGCAAATGTAGCGTGTCTGAGATTTCCTCTACACCCACTACCAAACTCTCAACGCTTTGTATAGATTCCTCAAGCGCCTCGCACTTTAATAATCTAACGCTCCCTTCACTTCCATAATACCACTTACATTTTCGACACCACGAACACTTTAAAAACCATGCGCTCCCTTAACAAAACCTACACTTCCTTAATATTAACTTCTCGTAGAGTCTCATAGCACTACACGAGTACAATCCTCACACCACCAACTGCATTTACTTCGAAATCCACGTACTTTTTCCTCCGTCACGCAATCCTTCCCAGTAACACCTACACGCCAATAAAGCTGCAATCTCCCTCCCCACACTGCCTACTCTCTTGTCGCAACACACACTTTCTTCATCAGTATTCCGTGTCATAGAGTCTTTCAGCAACGCAAATATGAAGTTAGATATCAGATCTTGTCATTTGCCTGGAAGTATGAAAATGAAATAATAAAGAATAGTGTGGCACGTACCCTTTAAGCCGAAGTGGTAAAAAAAAGATTTGCAAGTGTTGAAAGTGAGACTAAGACAGGTCAGCTCAATAATTAAGTGAGGTTCTTTATACCAGAATATTATTCGTCCTTCCTTCTATTTTCTTCCTCTCTTTTTCTTTCTTCCCTCTCCCTCCATGGCCGCAAACAAAATTATACGCCTTGCCAAAATTGTATCTCGCCACGAAAAGTCTCTGATATTTATGCCTTTAATTATAGACATAAGGCCCTCTAGGGATCGCTTTGTAAATCTCGGAGCAGACACTCGGCCACAGCTCCCCGCCGCTCTTGTCTCGACACGTCCTGAAGGTGCCATGAAACCACAACACTTCTCTACCACGTTGGATGAGAGAGACTTACGTATCTTAAAAGTAAATGTATGTACCATTGTAAACGTGTGTGTGTGTGTGTGTGTGTGTGTGTGTGTGTGTGTGTGTGTGTGTGTGTGTGTGTGTGTGTGTGTGTGTGTGAGAGTGTGTGTAAGTATGAATAACTATATTAAAGTACAAACATAATGTAAATAATTTCAATCCTTAGAGTAAATACGTAGGCATTTGTGTTTGTATGGCAGTATAAATAGTATCCATCATACACGACACATGGCTGTTATTCAGTATTGGGAATATTACTTCAATACACCTTCCCTGTTTAGCTTTGAACACCATCTCGCAGCTCATCTCCCACCACAACGCAGAGTGAGAAGAAATTTTAGTGTAAATGAACATAACATCTTTAAGAATATAATTGTAATTACCTTGTTGGTGCTGGAATTTTTTTTTTTTTTCCTCTTCTGCAACTATCGACACATCCACTCATCTGCGATTACACCCAAAATTAGCATCATTTTGGATCTGCAGTGTTACTTCACTTATCAAACTGCTAGCGTACTTGTCAGCACTACTTCCCTCGCCCATTCCCTTTCACAGTCTCGCGCACTTTCCCGCACAACCTCAGTGAGATAAGGCCGGGCCGTGTCTTCCCAAACAATTCATCAAGGGTTATGTAGAATTAAATCGGATCAACGTGTCAAGTTCTAAGCTATTCAGAATCAGGTTTCACATATCTTATCTATGAAAATAACTCATGACTGTGTGTGTGTGTGTGTGTGTGTGTGTGTGTGTGTGTGTGTGTGTGTGTGTGTGTGTGTGTGTGTGTGTGTGTGTGTGTGTGTGTGTGTGTATCAATTACATTATTTATGAATACGATCTATGCTATGTGCTTATCGTATATATTACACACACACACACACACACACACACACACACACACACACACACACACACACACACACACACATACACACTAAGGTTAAAAAGGAAGAGAGCAAGAGGAAGAAGAGCGCAGCACATTGAAGGAACAAAATTCCCTCCCGCCAACTCCTCGCGAAGGCCTTGATGATAATTAATGCTCCATTCGGGACAATCATAATGATCAAAGTTTGGGCCGATCATTGTTTTTCCTCATCAAGGAATCGGGAAGTTTAACGAACAAAACCATTCCAGAAGACAAGTTGACCCCCCCTGGGAGCCTCGTGACTCCTCTCCCTCACCTGCACTGACTGCCGCCCTTAAATCAGAGGATGAGATTGTCGTTAAATAAAAACTCCGACCAAAATCTGCCTCTCTGTACCCTTCAGCTACCCTTAATTAATTTTAATTAAAAATTTTGTTCCTTGTGACACTCTTCAGGGAAGGAGGCCTAGCTGGGGGATCGAAGCCCAAGTCCTGAGAGTTTCGAAACTTAATTGCAACTACTCTTAGTTTCCTCGGGTTCTCGGGAGAGAAACTGAGGCTCAAATTAGCCGGAAAAGGCTTAAAGTATCCCTTTAAATACACTCTGTGTCAAGGTATTTATTCTTCACTTGTAATTTTTTTTACAACTCGTGCTCTATTTTTAATCAATCATTCATCATTTTCCTCTATGATTCTCCTTCTCAAATCACCATTCTTGGCTTTTCCACTTGACTCATCTTCCCTCGACTTGAGATTCTCCCAGCTCTTCCCATTCAATCTTCCGATTCAACATTCCAGAGACTTTCCCATTCCTCCCAACTCGAATTCAGTTTCCCATACTCAGTCATTTTGTAGCGTAAGTATTTCTTCAATTCATTTCTCCTTCTCACATCCTTCGATTTAAAACACCTCGATTTCCGACAAAACCTTGAGAAGAAACAATTGGTCTCCTTGATGCTCAGCGAGTAACTACCACACACTTTACAACTTTAATGGCGTATGATTACTTCTATTTAGTTTACAAAATCTCAGAGACGCGTATAGATCTTTGTTTTCCCTTCCCTTCCTTCACGGTTCGCACTCACATTAGTGAATATTTCTGTTTAAGGCAAATGTGGAAAGGAAAAAAATGGCATCGTTTATCTAAACAAAATATCCTAATGTAATCTATACAAGAACAAAATTACTCTCTCTCTCTCTCTCTCTCTCTCTCTCTGTGTGTGTGTGTGTGTGTGTGTGTGTGTGTGTGTGTGTGTGTGTGTGTGTGTGTGTGTGTGTGTGTGTGTGTGTGTGTGAGTTTTTTGAGTGATTTGCAACAAAAATATCTATAAATTATAAAGGTAATACATGCTAATCATGATATTTTTTTCTAAGACTTACCCCTCAAATTATCTTCCCTTGCGAGTCAATAACTGAGCGCATAATAATACCAAATCTTAAAGCTGTTGGTTTAAGGCAAAACAGAGAGAGAGAGAGAGAGAGAGAGAGAGAGAGATTAGTTATCCTCATTTGCCAGTCAGTAATATTAGTGTAGTGAACATTACGACAGCCTTTCAGCACTCCTGAGGTCAGAAACGAATACGAGGTACATATACATGACTAATACGGAAATAGTACACAGTTGGATTGTAGCATCGAATGTATACGTTACATCACCACGTTGATTCAGCAAAAACGAGAGTCATCATGAACGAAGAACAGAAGACTTTAATAAACTTATGAAGTACCGAACGGCTTCGAAACGGGGAACAGAAGCTCCCTAAGGAATGACAGGCAGCCAGTCTCTCTCCGAGTGTTGTCGGGGCAGTGTCGATTTTTTGCGTTGATGATCACTCATTAGTGGTCAAGATGAAGCAAGACTGCCGATACCTTGCCCCGAGTCGCTTCCCAGCAGATGAGGTAAGTAATGCGTGTGTATGGGCATGTTTATTGGTTGGTAATGAATGATGTGATGCTATTTTAAGCTGACCAGGGCAGGAGGTGACGCCGCTGAGTCTGTAAACATCGAGTTACCAGGCCATCATATATAACACTATTTAATTTTCTGATTTACATATGTCATGAAACCGTTTATTTATGGAACTATTTCCTTCATATAAAGTGAAGAGAACAGTGCTCTACATAGAAAGTAGATTAAGGCCAAGGTTGCGAAAATTACTGTGAGGTATTGTGATGCAGGCGATGATGGCGGCAGCGGGCGAGGATGACATGTTATGGCGCAACACACCTCCTTCCTTGTTCTCGGGCTAACTCAGTGCACTCGTGTCAGAAAATTACCAAAACATTGACATTTCTACTATTCTTTACCAAAACAAACTGTTGTCAACGGTCTCTATGTAACTCAGCATAATTTACTCTTCCTCATCACCTCTTTATTCACTGCTACTATGTATATTTCCCCAAATAGTAACGCTCAGACACCATTCTTTTCACATCAGTCACCATTACCACATTCACTATCACTTTAAGCTCATCCTCACACATCCACAATTAATAGCTTCCCTTAAATAATTATCTGCTGAATGAACAGGTATACTCAGGAGTACAATTTTCGTAGCTGAAATTATGTAAGAGGCACATTGATTATATGGACTTAAATGGACGTAAAGATAACAAAGGTAACTAAGAATACAGCCTGTCTTCAACACTGATAGATTTTGTAACTTGATACAAAAAAAACATGCATATTCGTTATATAAAGCGCACTCTACCTTTACTATTCACCTGAACTTGTGGCAAATTTACACAAGACAATGTATGCTGTGATTGATTTCATATTAGCTCAGTGTCACAATTTATGGCAATATATCCAGGATAACTTTTAATCGCTGTTGTTTGTATGCAGTGATGAATTTCAATAACCTTTGACCTGAGGCGCGTTGTCACTGAATATGAGAGAGAGAGAGAGAGAGAGAGAGAGAGAGAGAGAGAATGATTTGTTGACTTACAGAAATATTTACAAACACAACATTTAATTCGTAATAGTATAAATATTCAGTCCATACGAATATCTCTGCTGCATATAATATTCCCGAGAATCTTACTGATCTTGTACAAGCAACGCTGGAACATCTTCCATAAAGACACACCTGCTAGTTGGGTCAGTGATGACTACTACGTCATAGTTAGAAGTGGCATCTATGTCACGAGTGAATGGTGGACAGGGCGTGTATCTTAACACCAGTTAGCCTCGCTACGTGCCTCTGAATATTTTAGCTTAGTTTGTCTTAGATTTACTTCTATAAGTGCCTTAATCATCCACATTTATTACTAAAGCGTAACTTTTCTAATTTGCTCGGATCTCAAACGTACACTGCAAATGTTACAACATTGTCCGACGTTTTGTTGAGAAATTATTTAAATGACAAGCTTCCAGAGATTCAATTTCTTCATAAAAATGGCTATAATCATGGAGCGTCTCCACAGAATGTTTATGTAATGTTTAGATATTTTCAAGCCTCCCAGAGAGTGAGAGTGAGAGAGAGTGAAAGTGAGATTGAGATTGAGAGAGTGAGTGAGGGAGTGAGGAAGGGAAAGTCGGTCGGTGAAGAAAACGGACGAAATGTATGTGGAATAAACGGTTGGGAAAGGAAACTGCAACCTTAGGAAATGCGAGGAAATCCACATATAATAAGAGGAGGATAATAGGAAGAATTCATTGAAATATTCGCAATTACTCTTTATTCTCATTCTGTGTCAATATTGAGGTCTACGGAGACTCGAAATTAGTTTGCCACTGAGGAAGTGAACTGGGTCTTTAATTTACATAAAGATAATTCCTCGAGTGTGTCTGTATCTTAATTCGTGCAGTTTTCCTTTCTCTTCGCTTCAGTTTAATGGTTTGGTTTTCTTTATATATAATTTTGGTGTGTCTGAGTTTAGGTTTCATTCCCAGGCTGGCACACGAGGACAAAAATTTATCCTCACTCGTGGCAGGCAAGGCAAGCTGCACGAATTACATTAGCGTGGAAAAGTTCTCATAAATTGTCGACTTCAGTGTTTCTAATTTTGCTTATTCTCCTACCGAGGAAAAAAATGGACCTGAGGAACTTATCATGTAATCACCATGGCTTGCTTAAAAGTAATTCCTAATTCATCCATCACGAAATTGCTTCAAGTAAAACTAAATTCTATTCATGATTGGAAGTATAGTGAGATCCAAGATACAAATCAGATAAGACATAATTTGTGACTGTTCAGGGAATCAGACCGAGACACGAGGCGGGCGAATCAAGACGCATGTGGAGGGAGGGAAGGAAGATTATAAACTGAACGAAATTAAACGAAATCCTTTCAAGACGAAATTAACAGACCGGGACGGATGAAGATTGAGAAGTACACGAGAGAGAGAGAGAGAGAGAGAGAGAGAGAGAGAGAGAGAGAGAGAGAGAGAGAGAGAGAGTCGGGGAGGGTGTATGCGGGTAAGGAGGCGCTGAAGGGAGAACAGCAGCTGAGACAGGAGGACGAGGCGCTAGATTCATTAACGTGGATGGAACTGTGGTCGAAATTTGCATAAACACGCAGGACTGTCGGCTTCCCTTGCGCCTCCTTGCACCTGAAAGAAACCGTGATTGGGCGGAGAGAGAGACAGAGAGAGAGAGAGAGAGAGAGAGAGAGAGAGAGAGAGAGAGAGAGATAGGTGCAAGAGTTAGTGGTGTAAGGGAGAAGAACTATGAGATGGAAAGGATGACGGGGAGGCAGTTACGAAGGGAATGTGCAAGAGAAGACGGCTAATGCAAGGAGAAATAGGAGCGTAAAGGAAGGCAAGTTAGGTGGAAAAAGGGAAAGAGGAGGAGGAGGGAAGCAATAATGGCATAAATAGAAACATTTAATCTATCCATCCATTTATCTATCTATCTATCTATCTATCTATGTATCTATGGTAGCTATAGTGTGTGTGTGTGTGTGTGTAAATGGAAATTATTCCATTAGGCGCCACAACAGCTTAGGTCATATGGCACCACTAGGGTTAACGAGAGAGCGCTACATCTCCCACCGTGGAACTAGGTTTGGCAAGGATTCGAACCCGGGCCGCCTAGACCGGAGACACGAACACGAGCCGCCTTAACCAATTACGCCATCCAGCCCCTTGTGTGTGTGTGTTTCACTGTTTGATCTGCTGCAGTCTCTGACGAGACAGCCAGACGTTACCCTACGGAACGAGCTCAGAGCTCATTATTTCCGATCTTCGGATAGGACTGAGACCAGGCACAAACCACACACCGGGACAACAAGGTCACAACTCCTCGATTTACATCCCGTACCTACTCACTGCTAGGTGAACAGGGGCTACACGTGAAAGGGGAGACACCCAAATATCTGCACCCGGCCGGGGAATCGAACCCCGGTCCTCTGACTTGTGAAGCCAGCGCTCTAACCACTGAGCTACCGGGCGTGTATGTGTGTGTGTGTGTGTGTGTGTGTGTGTGTGTGTGTGTGTGTGTGTGTGTGAGAGAGAGAGAGAGAGAGAGAGAGAGAGAGAGAGAGAGAGAGAGAGAGAGGACGGGGGAGGGGGGAGGGGCAATCTGCAGATTTTTATTAATTCAGTACTTGCGTGGTGCGGGTTAAATTATTTGAACGCTGTGATCATAAATTTCGTTGAAATTTAAAAAAAAAATGTATACCTTTATTCATATTTATTATTTGTAAAAAAAATAAACAAGGGCAGATATTTTAGGCTTTATGAAATAATAAATACGTTTGAATTTAGCAGATGGAGAAAGAAAACTATATCATTTTCAGTGTTATGAACTTATGAACATGTCGCTGTATTTGATTTGATTTATCCCTTTTTTTTCTTTTTATTTTTACATATAGTTATCTATTTGTATTCCTTTCGATGTGCCACAGTGGGATATTTTACAGTCACCTTGTTGATGTCTGCTGATCTTTGTCGCGTAATACGTAGTTGTTGTATTATAACACGTATGTTGTTTTCTTCACGTATTTTCACTGTTTTCCTATTGACTTGTTCGATTATGACAGCTTTGGCGCAAACTGACTATAGTAACCAATTTTTGTACTTCAATATGCTCCACGAAATTGTTCTATAATGAGCAGAGAACGAACGGAACACCACGCGAGTCGGGTGATTTGCAGATTTTGAGAAACGATACTTACTTTTTTGTTTTTTCAATACTCAAGTAGAAATGAAAAGCAACCCAGCGCTTGGTAACTTTAAGTGTAATATGTGCTAAGTAATCTTTTAACAGGAATATCTTTGTTACTGCATTATCGTAAACTATGTGTGGCTGTGTTTCCTTAATTAAATATGTAAATCAATGGCGTAATGTATGAAAGGAGCAGTCGTCGCGGTGTGTTTCATGATTAATGTGCTTAGCGTAGAGCGAGTATTTACCAGAGTACAGCTAAATGCCCAACAAGTCGATGGATAAGGCTGGATAAGCTTGGAATTCTCTTTGTCCAGGTTTCGTAAATAAGTGATCATAGGTATTTCCACCACGAGGAAAATAGGATTATTGTGGGTAACGAGGGTTGAAGGTAAACGCGCAGACACACTGAATACATTGTCGCTGCCAAAAATTTGTAAAGATTAAATGCAAGACTAAAATGCCAGTTGATTAAAACTAGGCAGATTATTTAATATTTGTCAAGTCATGCCCAAATTAAACATCATCCTCTTGAAACTGAATGCTTTCTCTACACTTTCCTTGGTTTTACTGTATGTGAATATTAAACCAAGAAAAAAAAAAGATGCAAGAATCCCGAACGTCTTCATATAATAGTCTACATAAACCATACCTACCTGCGTCCATCTTTATCTTCTCGATCCATAAAGGCATTGTATTCTTTATAGCCATATTTGTCTTTATTTGTGGAGCAATTTCTGTCTTATCTCCCTCATAATTAGATTTTTTTTTCTATCTGTCAGCCATTCGTACGTGTTCAAAATTCCCTAACTAAAATAAACCTAATGAGTGTCTCCTTTATTGAACCCTGGTGGTCATGGTTGATAAAAAGGGAAGGAAGAAGAGACATGTAAGAAATGAGAAAATAGGGAAAGATTCAGGAGAAGGTTACGTGGGAATTAAGTAGGGGTGTTTTGTATGTTTGTGTGATATAAACAACAGATTAAGAATAGTAAAGGTAAAAGATTCTCCCCGTGCTCAGGAGAAGCAGTAATAATATTAACAGCTGTAGTAATAGTTGGGTGATGATTTTTTTTTTTTTCAAGATATTTATATTGCATTCCATGTCATTGGTAGAATTGAAAATATAAGGAATAGATTAATATGACCAGAATTATGAAATGCATCACGTATGAAGTTAAAATATAAGATTCTGTAAATAATAAACAACATTGCACTACCATTTGACCTAGATGTGATTTCCAAATAAAGGTATATGTAAGGCAAGGAAGACATCTCTTCTTTCTTGTAGAGCCCACTTAGTTTTTGTATTTCCACATTTATCACTCACACAACCTCTCTCCTTTTTTTGTCTGGAATAAAGAAATACATTCGGTAGAACTTGAAAATATTTTTAGTGGGAGAATGGGAATAATACTAGATCTACTACTACTCTCCACCCGCGTCTGCCCGAGGTACAATAACAATAAGTAGAAACCTTTTGTTGGATCCAGAAAGTACAGTAGCAGTAGCGACAACAATGATTGTGTTGGTAGGAAAAAAGTGTCCATAAATGAAAAGATGAAAGGAAAAAGAAGTAAGAAAAGGAGTTGGGGTAGTAAGATTAAGAAGAGGTGAAAGGCGGAAAAATGTGAAAATGAAAAAAAGCTAGAGGGATGAAGGATATCAAACGACTGATATTTTTAAAAGACGGAAAAACCGAAGCTGAGGAGAGAAGGTAGTTATGGTAAGGCAGTTGCGGCGGGTAGGCGAGAGGAAAGGAAGGAAGAGAACAATGGAGTGAGTGAAAAGACTTGGTGAGATGGGAAAGAATGAATGATGAAAGAGTAAGGAGGAAAGACGGCTGGAATGGAAAGGGAGGAAATGGAACAGTATCATAGGAGGAAGAGAAAAGTAAACTACTCTTATTTTTAGATTCTACTTCACTGACAGTAGCGGCAACTAACCTACCCTTTATTAGGTCAGTGATCCTTGTAGCCCAATGTTAACCCATTCTGGGAAGGTAAGCCCCGCACGACCTCCAAGGACCATTAGATTAACTAAATCCCTTTCCCTTTGCAGTGGGGTGATGTCCGTGGGATTCTCCCCCAGGTCATTAATCTAACTGAAACCGTAACCTATGGAACGGCAGAGGCCTTCTCTCCCTCTGTCCAGCCCCCATTAGGAAGTCATACTCACTGTGGATGCAAGGTGGGAAGACCTGTTGCTATAGTCAAGTTCATTAACTAACAAAG